>NC_060183.1:64937451-64952451 GCF_021184085.1 Oncorhynchus gorbuscha | reverse complement strand
TTGTTGATATTTTTGAAATGTAACCTTTTACTTAACTCGGCAAGTCAGTTAAGAACAAATTCTTATTTACAATGACGGCCTACAGATCAACAGATTTTTACCTTGTCAGCTCAGGGATTCGATCCAGCAACCTTTTGGTTACTGGCCCAACGCTCTAACCACTAGGCTAGCTGGTGGCTAAAATTAAAATAGTTTGCCTAATTTCCGTTTATGTGGCAAAACAAGCACAGTGGAGAGAATCATTGTACCATCTCAACCACTGTAAAAAAAATATATTTGCCATGACCAAAAACATAGTAATTTCAGCTGTTTGAAGCTGGTGTACAAAACCAAAAGTAAAAGACACAAAACCTAAACTTAAGAACAGGAAGAATATAAATAGCACACATAGAACAGATCTACCACTTCTTAGACTTGCTTTCAATGAGAATGACAGATCTATTCTATGCAAATTTGGTCGGTTTTCCCAGAAAGTTACATATTGCAGCTTTAATGTTTATCAACATTCCCCATGGAAATGCTCAGGTACTTGCTAAAGCATTCTTCCTCCTTCTCCTTCTGCCCCCACACATCCCCCATCACTACTCTCCTTCTGCCCCCACACATCCCCCATCACTACTCTCCTTCTCCCCCCACACGTCCCCCATCACTACTCTCCTTCTCCCCCACACATCCCCCATCACTACTCTCCTTCTCCCCCCACACATCCCCCATCACTACTCTCCTTCTCCCCCACACGTCCCCCATCACTACTCTCCTTCTCCCCCCACACGTCCCCCATCACTACTCTCCTTCTCCCCCCACACGTCCCCCATCACTACTCTCCTTCTCCCCCCACACGTCCCCCATCACTACTCTCCTTCTTCCCCCACACATCCCCCATCACTACTCTCCTTCTCCCCCCACATGTCCCCCATCACTACTCTCCTTCTCCCCCACACATCCCCCATCACTACTCTCCTTCTCCCCCACACATCCCCCATCACTACTCTCCTTCTCCCTCCCACACGTCCCCATCACTATTCTCCCTCTGCCCCCAGACGTCCCCCATCACTACTCTCTTTCTGCCCCCACACATCCCCCATCACTACTCTCCTTCTCACCCCACACGTCCCCCATCACTACTCTCCTTCTGCCCCCACACGTCCCCCATCACTACTCTCCTTCTCCTCCCACACGTCCCCCATCACTACTCTCCTTCTCCTCACACACGTCCCCCATCACTACTCTCCTTCTCCCCCACACGTCCCCCATCACTACTCTCCTTCTCCCCCCACACGTCCCCCATCACTACTCTCCTTCTTCCCCCACACATCCCCCATCACTACTCTCCTTCTCCCCCCACATGTCCCCCATCACTACTCTCCTTCTCCCCCACACATCCCCCATCACTACTCTCCTTCTCCCCCCACACATCCCCCATCACTACTCTCCTTCTCCCCCCCACACGTCCCCATCACTATTCTCCCTCTGCCCCCAGACGTCCCCCATCACTACTCTCTTTCTGCCCCCACACATCCCCCATCACTACTCTCCTTCTCACCCCACACGTCCCCCATCACTACTCTCCTTCTGCCCCCACACGTCCCCCATCACTACTCTCCTTCTGCCCCCACACGTCCCCCATCACTACTCTCCTTCTCCTCACACACGTCCCCCATCACTACTCTCCTTCTCCTCCCACACGTCCCCCATCACTACTCTCTTTCTCCTCCCACACGTCCCCCATCACTACTCTCCTTCTCCTCCCACACGTCCCCCATCACTACTCTCCTTCTCCTCCCACACGTCCCCCATCACTACTCTCCTTCTCCTCACACACGTCCCCCATCACTACTCTCCTTCTCCTCCCACACGTCCCCCATCACTACTCTCCTTCTCCTCACACACGTCCCCCATCACTACTCTCCTTCTCCTCCCACACGTCCCCCATCACTACTCTCCTTCTCCTCACACACGTCCCCCATCACTACTCTCCTTCTCCTCCCACACGTCCCCCATCACTACTCTCCTTCTCCTCCCACACGTCCCCCATCACTACTCTCCTTCTCCTCACACACGTCCCCCATCACTACTCTCCTTCTCCTCCCACACGTCCCCAATCACTACTCTCCTTCTCCTCCCACACGTCCCCCATCACAACTCTCCTTCTGCCCCCACACGTCCCCCATCACTACTCTCCTTCTGCCCCAACACTTCCCCCATCACTACTCTCCTTCTGCCTCCACACGTCCCCCATCACTACTCTCTTTCTGCCCCCACACGTCCCCCATCACTATTCTCCTTCTTCCCCCACACATCCCCCATCACTACTCTCCTTCTCCCCCACACGTCCCCATCACTACTCTCTTTCTGCCTCCACACATCCCCATCACTACTCTCTTTCTGCCTCCACACATCCCCATCACTACTCTCTTTCTGCCTCCACACATCCCCCATCACTACTCTCCTTCTGCCCCCACACGTCCCCCATCACTACTCTCCTTCTCCCCCCACACGTCCCCATCACTACTCTCCTTCTGCCTCCACACGTCCCCCATCACTACTCTCCTTCTGCCCCCACACGTCCCCCATCACTACTCTCCTTCTGCCTCCACACGTCCCCCATCACTACTCTCCTTCTGCCCCCACACGTCCCCCATCACTACTCTCCTTCTGCCCCAACACTTCCCCCATCACTACTCTCCTTCTGCCTCCACACGTCCCCCATCACTACTCTCTTTCTGCCCCCACACGTCGCCCATCACTACTCTCCCTTCTGCCCCCACACGTCCCCCATCACTACTCTCCTTCTACCTCCACACGTCCCCCATCACTACTCTCCTTCTGCCCCCCACACTTCCCCCATCTCTACTCTCTTCTGCCCCAACACATCCCCCATCACTACTCTCCTTCTGCCCCCCACACTTCCCCCATCTCTACTCTCTTCTGCCCCAACACATCCCCCATCACTATTCTCCTTCTGCCCCCACACGTCCCCCATCACTACTCTCCTCCTCCCCCCACACGTCCCCCATCACTACTCTCCTTCTGCCCCCACACGTCCCCCATCACTACTCTCCTTCTGCCCCCACACTTTCCCAATTCTTCTCGATCTCCTTTACTCTACTGGTAACTGGAGGTGGACAGGAGTGCGAGTTGAGTTTCAATTACTTCTGGACACACACACACACACACACACACACACACACACACACACACACACACACACACACACACACACACACACACACACACACACACACACACACACACACACACACACACACACACACACACACACACACACAGGCACACACACACACAGGCACACACACATAAATACATAAACACGCACACACAGAGGGACCTTAACTAGACCAGCCAAATAGCAGGCTTCAGTGAATCATAACGGTTTCTTTCAATATCATCATGGTTATTTATGGCTCATCATTCACTCCTCCGCTGTCTCACTTCTCTTCTCTCTCTTTCACTATATGGTTTGTAGTATGTGTCTGATGATGACACTATCATTCACTCCTCTGCTTCCCTCTCCTCTACCATCACTAAAGCCATACATTCCTCATCACTTCCTCTCCTCTACCATCACTACAGCCATACATTCCTCATCACTTCCTCTCCTCTACCATCACTGCAGCCATACATTCCTCATCACGTCATCTTTCTCTCCTCTAGCCATCACTAGTCATACATTCCTCATCACTTCATCTTTCTCTCCTCTAGCCATCACTAGTCAAACATTCCTCATCATTTCATCTTTCTCTCCTCTACCATCACTAGTCATACATTCCTCATCACTTTCTCTTCTCTACCATCACTAAAGCCATACATACCTCATCACTTCCTCTCCTTCACCATCACTACAGCCATGCATTCCTCATCACGTCTTCTCCTCTACCATCACACAGGCCACACATTACTCATCACTTCCTCTCCTCTACCATCACTACAGCCATACAGTACACACCTCATCACTTCCTCTCCTCTACCATCACTACAGCCATACAGTACACACCTCATCACTTCCTCTCCTCTACATCACTGCAGCCATACATTCCTCATCACGTCATCTTTCTCTCCTCTAGCCATCACTAGTCATACATTCCTCATCACTTCATCTTTCTCTCCTCTAGCCATCACTACAGCCATACATTTCTCATCACTTCCTCTCCTCTACCATCACTACAGCCATACATTCCTCATCATTTTCTCTCCTCCACCTTCACTACAGCCATACATTCCTCATCACATCTTCTCCTCTACCATCACTACAGCCAAACATTCCTCATCACTTCATATTTCTCTCCTCTATCATCCCTACAGCCATACATTCCTCATCACTTCCTCTCCTCTACCATCACTACCGCCATAAATTCCTCATCACTTCATTTCTACCATCACTACAGCCAAACATTCCTCATCACTTCCTCTCCTCCACCATCACTACAGCCATACATTCCTCATCACTTCCTCTCCTCTACCATAACTACGGCCATACATTTCTCATCACGTCTTCTCCTCTACCATCACTACAGCCACACATAATTCATCACGTCTTCTCCTCTACCATCACTACAGCCAAACATTCCTCATCACTTCATCATTCTCTCCTCTACCATCCCTACAGCCATACAGTCCTCATCACTTCCTCTCCTCTACCATCCCTACAGCCATACATTCCTCATCACATCTTCTCCTCTACCATCACTACAGCCAAACATTCCTCATCACTTCATCATTCTCTCCTCTACCATCCCTACAGCCATACAGTCCTCATCACTTCCTCTCCTCTACCATCCCTACAGCCATACATTCCTCATCACTTTCTCTCCTCTACTTTCACTACAGCCAAAACATTCCTCATCACTTCATCTCTCTCCTCTACCATCCATACAGCCATACATTCCTCATCACTTGATTTCTACCATCACTACAGCCATACATTCCTCGTCACTTTCTCTCCTCTACCATCACTACAGCCATACATTCCTCATCACTTTCTCTCCTCTACCATCACTACAGTCATACATTCCTCATTAATTATTTTTTCTCCCCTCTACCATCACTACAGCCATACAGTACATACCTCATCACTTCCTCTCCTCTACCATCACTGCAGCCATACATTCCTCATCACATCATCTTTCTCTCCTCTGGCCATCACTAGTCATACATTCCTCTTCACTTCATCTTTCTCTCCTCTATCCATCACTAGTCATACATTCCTCATCATTTCATCTTTCTCTCCTCTACCATCACTAGTTATACATTCCTCATCACTTAATCTCCTCTACCATCACTACAGCCATACATTCCTCATAACTTTATCACTACAGCCATACATTCCTCATCACTTCATCTCCTCTATATCACTACAGCCATACATTCCTCATCACTTCCTCTCCTCTACCATCACTACAGCCATACATTCCTCATCACTTCATCCTTCTCTCCTCTACCATCACTAGTCATACATTCCTCATCACTTCATCTCCTCTACATCACTACAGCCATACATTCCTCATCACTTCATCTCCTCTACATCACTACAGCCATACATTCCTCATCACTTCATCTCCTCTACATCACTACAGCCATACATTCCTCATCACTTCCTCTTTCTCTCTCTTTCCCACTCCTGCCGCATTCCAACTGCTTAACCTGTCACCCACTGAACATAGTTTGCTTTGTATGTTTCTATGTTTTGTTTGGTCGGGGTGTGATCTGAGTGGGCATTCTATGTTGTGTGTCTAGTTTGTCTGTTTCTGTGTTTGGCCTGATAGGGTTCTCAATCAGAGGCAGGTGTTAGTCATTGACTCTGATTGGGAACCATATTTAGGTAGCCTGTTTGGTGTTGGGGTTTGTGGGTGATTGTTCCTGTCTTTGTGTTTGTTACACCTGATAGGGCTGTTTTCGGTTTTTCACGTTTCTTGTTTTTGTATATTGTTCTATTTTCATCTTTATTAAAGATGTATCTAAATAACCACGCTGCGTTTTGGTCCGACTCTCCTTCAACAGAAGAATCCCATTCCATAACCATCACTCGTTCTGATACCAAGAATGATGACTGCATCCAAACCATCTCTGGTCATATCAGTTATGCTCTTAATGGGTTATGTCATCAATATGAGTCAACCTAATGGGTGATGTCATCAACATCAGTCAGTCTTCTTCCCGTCAGTTCAATCCATCTGGGAGCTCAGGTTTCAGAGATAGGAGACGGTTTGTGTTCGTGATCTACGGTCACCTCCAAAATTATTAGCACCCTTGATAAAGATGATCAAAGAAGACTGTATAAAATAAGTAATACAAAAACTGAGCTATAATGTATACTTAAAATATTGGAAAATTGCAAATACAATTGCTCCGAAATATTTTGTTAAACAAGTAATAAATATGCACCCTCCACTTGCAAGGATAAGGGCACTTAGCCTTTTTCTATAACGTTTTATGAGATTGGAGAACACATTGGGAAGGATGTTAGACCATTCCTCCATACAGACTCTTTCCAGATGATTGATATTCTTCGTCTGCGCTCATGGGACTGCCCTCTTCAATTCAAACCACAGGTTTTCAATTGGGTTCAACTAAGTACAGAGACTGAGATGGCCATTGCAAAATGTTGATTTTGTGGTTATTAACTATTTATTTGTAGATTTTGTGTGTGCTTGGGGTCATTGTCTTGCTGGAAGATCCATTTGTGGTCAAGCTTCAGCCTCCTGGCAGAGGCAAAAATGTCCTGGTACTTGGTAGAGTTCATAATGCCGTTGACCTTAACAAGTGCCACAGGACCAGTGGAAACAAAAAACGATGATCTCTGCACGTGTGTGGTTCCCACCATGAAGCATGGAGGCCGTGTGATGGTGCTTCGCTGGTCACACTGTCTGATTTATTTAGAAATCAAGGCACACGGTGTGTCCAAACTTTTGACTGGTACTGTATATTTTTTGAGCATACAATATAGCTGTGTGTGTGTGTGTGTGTGTGTGTGTGTGTGTGTGTGTGTGTGTGTGTGTGTGTGTGTGTGTGTGTGTGTGTGTGTGTGTGTGTGTGTGTGTGTGTGCTTGCGTGCGTGTGTGATGAATCGTACAGCAGGCATAACTGTGAGAATACAATACCTTAATGATCAATAACATCTTGTTTGTATAGACCATTTAACAAATGCCTTAGTCACCAAGTGCATAACAGCTACCAAGACCTACTCCCCCTCAGAGCATGGTGAGGCAACAGTAACCACTGAAAAGGTTTATTATATGATATCCCTCTCTCCCCATCTCTCCCCTCGTCTCCGCTCAGTTGTCTCATCTTGTCTCTCCTCTCTTCCATACTCACAGGCAGACTCAAGTTTCTAAAACTCCCAACAGCTATGTTCCAATCAGACCTTCTGTGTTCCAAAGGCCAGATGAGTTGATATCTGGTGCGTAGCAACAAAGAGCCAGCGGGATAGTTCCAGCAGGATGGATTGATTTATAGTCATGGTGGGCTTTTCCACCAAACCATTTTTGAGGTGATGGATGTCGAGAAGGAGAAAAATCACACAATAACAGTCATATCCCCACAGTTTAGATGGAATCTGAGTTCTATAGAATCATTTCAGTTTTGATTTGTTCAGAGCGTTAATGTTGATGCCACATTGTTCTTTGACACTGCAGAACATTGTGGAAAAACAGAATTTAAATGTATTTGGCTAAGGTGTATGTAAACTTCTGACTTCAACTGTATTATTTCACCCTATTCGCTATGAAGCCCCTAAATAAGATCTGGTACAACCAATTACCTTCAGATGTCACATAATTAGTGAAATAAAGTCCACCTGTGTGCAATCTAAGTGTCACATGATCTGTCACATGATCTCAGTATATACAGTTGAAGTCGGAACTTTACATACACCTTAGCCAAATACATTTAAATTCCGTTTTTCACAATTCATGACATTTAATCCAAGTAAAAATTCCCTGTCTTAGGTCAGTTAGGATCACCACTTAATTTTAAGAATGTGAAATGTCAAAATAATACTAGAGAGAATGACTTATTTCAGCTTTTATTTTTTTCATCACATTCCCAGTGGGTCAGAAGTTTACATACACTCAATTAGTATTTGGTAGCATTGCCTTTAAATTGTAACTTGGGTCAAACGTTTCGGGTAGCCTTCCACAAGCTATCCACAATAAGTTGGGTGAACTTTGGCCCATTCCTCCTGGCAGAGCTGGTGTAACGGAGTTAGGTTTGTAGACCTCCTTGCTCGCACATGCTTTTTCAGTTCTGCCCACAATGTTTCTATGGGATTGAGGTCAGGGCTTTGTGATGGCCACTCCAATACCTTGACTTTGTTGTCCTTAAGCCATTTCTGTCATGTTTTGTCATATATTGTCATGTCTTGTCCCTGTGCTTTCTCTTCTATTCGTTTCCCCCTGCTGGTCTTATTAGGTTCTTTCCCTCTCTCTCTCTTTCCCTCTCTCTCTCTCTATCGTTCCGTTCCGTTCCTGCTCCCAGCTGTTCCTCATTCTCCTAACTACCTCGTTTACTCTTTCACACCTGTCCCCTATTTTGCCCTCTGATTAAGTCCCTATTTCTCTCTCTGTTTTCGCTTCTGTCCTTGTTACACCTGACGTCACTAAACAGTTCATTGTCGAGGTAGATGCGTCAGAGGTGGGCGTGGGAGCCATTCTGTCCCAGCGCTCCCATACTGACGATAAGGTCCACCCTTGCGCGTATTTTTCTCATCGCCTGTCGCCGTCGGAACGTAACTATGATGTGGCTAACCGCGAACTGCTCGCCATCCGTTTAGCCCTAGGCGAATGGCGACAGTGGTTGGAGGGGGCGACCGTTCCTTTGGTCGTTTGGACTGACCATAAGAAGCTTGAGTTCATCCGTTCTGCCAAACGACTTAATGCGCGTCAGGCTCGTTGGGCGCTGTATTTCGCTCATTTCGAGTTCGTTATTTCTTATCGTCCGGGCACTAAGAACACCAAGCCTGATGCTTTATCCCGTCTCTTCAGTTCTTCTGTAGCCTCTACCGACCCCGAGGGAATTCTCCCTGAGGGGCGTGTTGTCGGGTTGAATGTCTGGGGAATTGAGAGACAGGTAAAGCAAGCACTCACTCACACTCCGTCACCGCGCGCTTGTCCTAGGAACCTTCTTTTCATTCCCGTTTCTACTCGTCTGGCCGTTCTTCAGTGGGCTCACTCTGCCCAGTTAGCTGGCCACCCCGGCGTTCGGGGTACGCTTGCTTCTATTCGCCAGCGTTTTTGGTGGCCTACTCAGGAGCGTGACACGCGCCGTTTCGTGGCTGCTTGTTCGGACTGCGCGCAGACTAAGTCCGGTAACTTTCTTCCTGCTTCTGCTCCTGGCCTTGCTGGGTCTCAGTCTGTCCCCAGTCACCGCATCTCTCCTGCCCTTGCTGTGTCTCAGTCTGTCCCCAGCCACCGCATCTCTCCTGGTCCTGTTCCTGCACTTGCTGTGTCTCAGTCTGTCCACAGCCACCGCCTCTCTCCTGTTCCTGGTCTTAGCCTTGCTGTGTCTCAGTCTGTCCCTAGTTGTTACTCTCCTGGCCTGTTTGGTCCTGATTGCTCTAACGCTTACAGTTCTCTACCCGTGTCTCATTTTTATAAGAGTTATTGCACTAGATTCCCTCTTCATCGTTTCCCGTTACGGTCTGAGGTGAGGAGTTGGGTTCTTTCTCGGGACGTGCTGGACCGTTCGTTGATCAATGATTTCCTCCGTTGCCGCCAGGGTTCCTCCTCGAGTGCGCCAGGAGGCGCTCGGTGAGTGGGGGGGTACAGTCATGTTTTGTCATATATTGTCATGTCTTGTCCCTGTGCTTTCTCTTCTATTCGTTTCCCCCTGCTGGTCTTATTAGGTTCTTTCCCTCTCTCCCTCTTTCCCTCTCTCTCTCTCTCTATCGTTCCGTTCCTGCTCCCAGCTGTTCCTCATTCTCCTAACTACCTCGTTTACTCTTTCACACCTGTCCCCTATTTTGCCCTCTGATTAAGTCCCTATTTCTCTCTCTGTTTTCGCTTCTGTCCTTGTCGGATCCTTGTTTGATGTTTGCTGTTCGCTGTGTACTGGTTCCGTCCTGTCGTGTTTTTGCCTTCATCAGATGCAGCGTGTGAGCAGGTGTCTCTATCAGCTACGGCCTGCGCCTACCCGAAGCGACCTGCAGTCTGTGGCCGCTTCTCCTGTTGTTCCCCTCTACAGACTAGAGGATTTCTGTTATTCCTGTTTGGACATTACCTGTGAAAGAATTCAGGATTAGTCGTTTTCTGTTAAGACTGGAATAAACTCTGTTTCTGTTAAGTCGCTTTTGGGTCCTCATTCATCTGCATAACAATTTCCCACTTTGGAATTATGTTTGGGGTCATTGTCCATTTGGAAGATCCATTTGCAACCAAGCTTTAACTTCTTGACTGATGTCTTGAGATGTTGCTTCAATATAGCCACATAATTTTCCTCCCTCATGATGCCATGTATTTTGTGAAGTGCACCAGTCCCTCCTGCAACAAAGCACCCCCACAACATGATGCTGCCACCCCCGTGCTTCACGGTTGGGATGGTGTCCTTCGGCTTGCAAGCTTCCCCCTTTCTCCTCCAAACATAACGATGGTCATTATGGCCAAACAGATCTATTTTTGTTTCATCAGACCAGAGGACATTTCTCCAAAAAGTACAATCTTTTCCCCATGTGCAGTTGCAAACCATAGTCTGACATTTTTATAGTGGTTTTGGAGCAGTGGCTTCTTCCTTACTGAGCGGTGTTTCAGGTTACGTCGATATAGGACTTTTGTACCTGTTTCCTCCAGCATCTTCACATGGTCCTTTGCTGTTGTTTTTGGATTGATTTGCACTTTTCGCACCAAAGTACGTTCATCTCTAGGAGACAGAACGCGTCTCCTTCCTGAGCGGTATGATGGTGTTTATACTTGCATACTATGGTTTGTACAGATAAATATGGTACCTTCAGACATTTGGAAATTGTTCCCAAGGATGAAACAGACTTCTGGAGGTCTACCATTTTTTTCTGAGGTCTTGGGTGATTTCTTTGGATTTTCCCATGATGTCAAGCAAAGAGGTAGGCCTTGAAATACATCCACAGGTACACCTCCAATTGACTCAAATTATGTCAATTAGCCTATCAGAAGCTTCTAAAGCCATGACATCATTTTCTGGAATTTTCCAAGCTGTTTAAAGGCACAGTCAACTTAGTGTATGTAAACTTCTGACCCACTGGAATTGTGATACAGTGAATTATTATTCAAAATAATCTGTCTGTAAGCAAATGTTGGAAATATTACATGTGTTGTGCACAAAGTGCACACCTAACTGACTTGCCAAAACTCTAGTTTGATGACAAGAAATGTGTGGAGTGGTTGAAAAACAAGTTTTAATGACTCAAACCTAAGTGTATGTAAACTTCAGACTTCAACTGTATACACCTGTTCTGAAAGGCCCCAGAGTCTGCAACACCACTAAGCAAGGGGCACCACCAAGCAAGTGGGACCATGAAGAACAAGGATCTCTACAAACAGGGCAGGGACAAAAGTACAAATCAGGGTTGGTTTATAAAATAATATCATCAACTTTGAAAATCCCTCAGAGCACCATTAAATCCATTATTAAAAAATGGAAAGAATATGGCACCACAACAAACCTGCCAAGAGAGGGCCGCCCACCAAACTCATGGACCAGGCAAGGAAGGCACTAATCAGAGAGGCAACAAAGAGACCAAAGATAACCCTGAAGGAGCTGCAAAGCTCCACAGCGGAGATTGGAGTATCTGTCCATGGGACCACTTTAAGCCGTACACTCCACAGAGCTGGGCGTACGGAAGAGTGGCCAGAGAAAGAGTCATTGCTTAAAGAGAAAAATAAGCAAACATGTTTGGTGTTCGCCAAAAGGCATGTGGGAACCTCCCCAAACATATGGAAGAAGGGGTATTCTGGTTAGATGAGACTAAAATTTAGCTTTTTGGCCATTTGGCTATGCCGGATTAAGTGATATGACATGCTATTCTATAAAATCCTTTCTCTGTAATTAATGATTAATTAATGATTGAACTAATCATGTAAATGTAATTAACTAGAGAGTCGGGCACCACGAAAGAATAGTTATAGAGCTGTTATCTTCCGAATAAACTCTTAAAGGTCTCATCTGAAAGTTGTAAATTCTTGGTTATCTACATGAACCCTGACTAACAAGTTGAATCAGCAATACAAAATTGGGTTTATTTATTTATTTACTGTTAAAAGAATTTCATTCCTATATGTTCATCAACCAATTCAATTAAAACACTGCACATTTATAAGAATTTGTAAGATACTTATTTGCATAAAATGGACAGAGACCAAGTCTCAAAATCAATCAATAGCGTTTATTCTCGAGAGTACTGCCCATAGTACAATATACATCAGGTTATACACTAAAAATTACATCATAGGTTTTAAAATGTCCTTCCTCCACTCCGATACAATGGCAGTACAGTTCACAAGCCTTCCCACATTGTCTACCACCTGTTAAATAATATATTACTAGTCCAAGGTCTATCCCCTCCCCGGGTAGAGACAGGATGTCCTGTAAGGGCACAATATTGCAGCCGGTCTGACGATAATTTAATTGAATAATTTAATTTAGTCATTATTCATAAAAATCCCTATCGCTATTACATTTTTGGGATGAAAAACGTTTCAGTTTTAAACAAGATATTTTGTCACGAAAAGATGCTCGACCATGCATATAATTGACAGCTTTGGAAAGACAACACTCTGACGTTTCCAAAACTGCAAATATATTGTCTGTGAGTGCCACAGAACTGATGTTACAGGCGAAACCCAGATAAAAATCCAACCAGGAAGTGCCGCATTTTTTGAAACCACCTCATGCCAGTGACTCCTTATATGGCTGTGAATGAGCTACGAATGAGCTTACGTTTTCCACGTATTCCCCAAGGTGTCTACAGCATTGTGACGTCTTTTTAGGCATTTCCATTGAAGAATGGCTGTAAGGGACCATAAATAGCATGTGGTCACATGGTGTCTCCCGCAGAAAATCTTGTGTAAAATACTGAGGTAGCCATTTTTCCAATCGCTTGTGTTTGAATATATTTATTTCATTTCATTTGCGATTTTCATGAATAGGAAAAGTTTCTAGGGGTATTTATGTCCGCTGCGTTATGCTAATGCATTTGAGGCTATGATTACGCTCCCGGATACGGGTTTACTCGTCGCAAGAGGTTAACATTTACTAAATACCTAACTAATCACACAGAATTATATATACAAAGAATGAATCATACCTTGATTACCAATTACGACATAAAGGAAAACGTCCCTTGCGGACGGAGCAGATATGACAGCTGGTTACACAAAAGAAAAGGGGCTGGGTTTGAGTGAAAGAGCGGGAAGACTGAGGGACAAAGGGAGAAGCTGTGCTATCGTAAATACAGTATCTTATGCAGTCTAAATTACCGCCCATTTGGAAAAGGAAAATGCAATAAATATTTACTCTGAGCTGTGCTTCGGTAGGTTGGTGGTAGATGGAAGGCCGTGTTGCCAAACCAAGTCTTTTGTCCTTTGAAGAATGTCTCTGGTGGTCAATTGGATACGTTGTTGTAACGTCATTGTTTGGTAGACAGGATACTCTGTCTGTTCTTTCCTAGCCCACATTTGCAGCTGCTGTTGCTAACTCAATGGCTAGGAGGTATCACCTCTGTAGTGAATAAGAGTTCAATGTTCATACCATTCGCAACCAAAGCTCACGCTGAGGTTGGCTTAGTTCTGTAGTTGACATGTTAATCCTTTTAACGCAGAGGCCTCAGACCTCACGTACATGGAACAGAAGGTTACATTTTCATCAAGGGTTTATATAGGAAGGGAGAGCGCTAACCTTATGAAAACCCAAATCTCTCATTTGGAAGCTAAAATTACATTTAATCTCTTCACCAATAATTTTATATTCAAACATTTAAATTGAACAACAATTCCATGTGAATCCGATAACTCTGCTGTGTAGACTTTCCACTGTAGAGTTTATGTCCTCCTATCATTGAGGAGAATGTATCAGATGACAACCAAACTGACATCATGTTCATTAAGTACCACCGCATATGTTCAGTTGGTCGGATTACCAGAATATAGTTCATTTCCCTCCACCTTCTGATGTACCCAGAATCTCTATGTTAACCAATGGGGTTTTTAAATGTCACATCAGTAGGGTAGAGAGAGGAAAAAGGGGGGGAAGAGGTATTTATGACAGTCATAAACCTACCCCCCCCAGGCCAACGTCATGAAACCATCAAGGAAAACACAAAGACTGGCACAAACCCAACAGCTCTCATCACCCCGAGGCCATCATCCCCACAGTGAAGCGTGGTGTTGGCAGCATCATGCTATGGGGATGTTTTTCATCGGCAGGGACTGGGAAACTGGTCAGAATTGAAGGAATGATGGATGGCACTAAATACAGGGAAATTCTTGAGGGAAGCCTGTTTCAGCCTTCCAGAGATTTGAGACTGGGATGGGGGTTCACCTCCCAGCAGGACAATGACGCTAAGCATACTGCTCAAGCAACACTCGAGTGGTTTAAGGCAAAACATTTAAATGTCTTGGAATGGCCTAGTCAAAGCCTAGAACTCAATCCAATTGAGAATATGTGATATGACTTAAAGATTGCTGTACCGCAGCTGAACTCATCCAACTTGAAGAAGCTGGAGCAGTTTTGCCTTGAAGAATGGGCAAAAATCCCATTAGCTAGATGTGCCAAGCTTATAGAGACATACACCAAGAGACTTGCAGCTGTAGTTGCTGCAAAAGGTGGCTCTATAAAGTATTGAATTGTGGGGTGAATAGTTATGTATGTTCAAGTTTTAATTTTTTTGTCTTATTGCTTGTTTGTTTTACGATAAAACATATTTTGCATCTTCAAAGTCGTAGGCATGTTGTGTAAATCAAATGATACAACCTTCCCCCAAAATCAATTTTAATTCCAGGTTGAAAGGCAACAAAATAT
>NC_060183.1:64882451-64929951 GCF_021184085.1 Oncorhynchus gorbuscha | reverse complement strand
AAAGTGTTGGAGTTTAGATAGATAGATGCATAGATAGACACATAGATAGATAGATAGACATGGTTGGGTTTAGATAGATGGACAGTATTGGAGTTTTGAAGGATAGAAAGTGTTGAGGTTTAGATATATAGAAAGTGTTGGCGTTTAGATAGATGGAGAGTGTTGGGGTTTAGATAGATGGACAGTGTTGGGGGTTAGATTTATATAAAGTGTTGGGTTTAGATAGATAGACAGTGTTGGGTTTAGAGAGATGGACAGTGTTGGGGGTTAGATAGATGGACAGTGTTGGGGTATAGATAGATGGACAACATTGGGGTTTAAATATATATAAAGTGTTGGGGTTCAGATAGATGGACAATGTTGGGGTTTAGATAGATGGACAGTGTTGGGGTTTATATATATAGACAGTATTGGGGTTTAGATAGATGGACAGTGTTGGGGTTTAGATATATAGACAGTATTGGGGTTTAGATGTATATAAAGTGTTAGTGTTTAAATATATAGAAAGTGTTGGGGTTTAGATAGATGGACAGTGTTGGGGTATAGATAGATGGACAACATTGGGGTTTAAATATATATAAAGTGTTGGGGTTCAGATAGATGGACAGTGTTGGGGTTTAGATAGATGGACAGTGTTGGGGTTTATATATATAGACAGTATTGGGGTTTAGATAGATGGACAGTGTTGGGGTTTAGATATATAGACAGTATTGGGGTTTAGATGTATATAAAGTGTTAGTGTTTAAATATATAGAAAGTGTTGGAGTTTAGAATGATAGAAAGTGGTGGGGTTTAGATAGAGAGACATAGAAAATGTTGGGGTGTAGATAGGTATAAATTGTTGGAGGTTCAATAGATGTACAGTTTTGTTGTTTAGATAGATACAAAGTGTTGGGGTTTAGATAGATGGACAGTGTTGGGGTTTAGATATATAGACAGTGTTGGGGTTTAGATATATAGACAGTGTTGGGGTTTAGATGTATAGACAGTGTTGAATTGAATATATAGAGAGATAGAAATAGATAGATAGATAGATAGATAGATAGATAGATAGATAGATAGATAGATAGACATGGTTGGGTTTAGATAGATGGACAGTATTAGGGTTTAGATGTATATAAAGTGTTAGTGTTTAAATATATAGAAAGTGTTGGGGTTTAGATAGATGGACAGTGTTGGGGTTTAGATATATAGACACTGTTGGAGTTTAGATAGATGGACAGTATTGGAGTTTTGAAGGATAGAAAGTGTTGAGGTTTAGATATATAGAAAGTGTTGGCGTTTAGGTAGATGGAGAGTGTTGGGGTTTAGATAGATGGACAGTGTTGGGGGTTAGATAGATGGACAGTGTTGGGGTATAGATAGATGGACAACATTGGGGTTTAAATATATAGAAAGTGTTGGGGTTCAGATAGATGGACAGTGTTGGGGGTTAGATAGATGGACAGTTTTGGGGTTTAGATAGATGAACAGTATTAGGGTTTAGATGTATATAAAGTGGTAGTGTTTAAATATATAGAAAGTGTTGGGGTTTAGATAGATGGACAGTGTTGGGGTTTAGATATATAGACACTGTTGGAGTTTAGATAGAAGGACAGTGTTGGGGTTTAGATATATATAATGTGTTGGAGTTTAGAATGATAGAAAGTGGTGGGGTTTAGATAGAGAGACATATAGAACGTGTTGGGGTTTTGATAGATAGAAAATGTTGGGGTGTAGATAGGTGGAAATTGTTGGAGGTTCAATAGATGTACAGTTTTGTTGTTTAGATAGAAAGTGTTGGGGTTTAGATATATAGACAGTGTTGGGGTTTAGATATATAGACAGTGTTGGGGTTTAGATGTTTAGACAGTGTTGAATTGAATATATAGAGAGATAGATGGACAGTGTTGGGGGTTAGATAGATGGACAGTGTTGGGGGTTAGATAGATGGACAGTGTTGGGGTATAGATAGATGGACAACATTGGGGTTTAAATATATAGAAAGTGTTGGGGTTTAGATATATAGAAAGTGTTGGCGTTTAGATAGATGGAGAGTGTTGGGGTTTAGATAGATGGAAAGTTGGGTTTAGATATATAGAAAGTGTTGGGTTTAGATAGATGAACAGTGTTGGGGTTTAGATGTATATAAAGTGTTGGAGTTTTGAAGGATAGAAAGTGTAAGAGTTTAGAAAGTGGTGGGGTTTAGATAGGTAGAAATTGTTGGAGGTTCAATAGATGGACAGTGTTGGGGTTTAGATGTATAGACAGTGTTGAATTGAATATTGTCAGGACCCGGTTATGAACCCGGGTCTCCGGAGTGAGAAACAGTCACTTAACCAACTGAGCCACGAATAGTCGGCAGAACCCAGAAGATGAGGCAGACACAGCAATAATTAAGACGGTGTATTTAATGAAGTAAAAAGTGAAGTTCTTCAGGAAAACATGTAACTCCACAACCTCAAAAGGAATTCCACAAGAACAAAGGTAATCCTCCAAGACAAAAAGGTAAATCCACAAGGTGGAAGGTAAAGCACAAAAAGCCTAAAAAAACAAGAACAAAAAAACAGAATTCCACAAGAGAGTCCACCGGGATCAACAAGAGTTCACAGAGTGCTAGGGCTGGGTGCTAACATACAAACACAGAGCAAAGGACTGAGGAAAACAAAGGGTTTAAATACAATCAGGGGAAACGAGGCACAGGTGCAAATAATAATGGGGATCAAGGGAAAACAAAAGGTCAAAAGGCACAATGGGGGCATCTAGTGACCAAAAACCGGAACAACCCTGGCCAAATCCTGACAAATATATAGAGAGATAGAAAGTGTTGGAGTTTAGATAGATAGATAGATAGATAGATAGATAGATAGATAGATAGATAGATAGATAGATAGATAGATAGATAGATAGATAGATAGATAGACATGGTTGGGTTTAGATAGATGGACAGTATTGGAGTTTTGAAGGATAGAAAGTGTTGAGGTTTAGATATATAGAAAGTGTTGGCGTTTAGGTAGATGGAGAGTGTTGGGGTTTAGATAGATGGACAGTGTTGGGGTATAGATAGATGGACAACATTGGGGTTTAAATATATAGAAAGTGTTGGGGTTCAGATAGATGGACAGTATTGGAGTTTTGAAGGATAGAAAGTGTTGAGGTTTAGATATATAGAAAGTGTTGGCGTTTAGGTAGATGGAGAGTGTTGGGGTTTAGATAGATGGACAGTGTTGGGGTTTAGATAGATGGACAGTGTTGGGGTATAGATAGATGGACAACATTGGGGTTTAAATATATAGAAAGTGTTGGGGTTCAGATAGATGGACAGTGTTGGGGTTTAGATAGATGGACAGTGTTGGGGTTTATATATATAGACAGTGTTTGGGTTTAGATATATAGAAAGTGTTGGGTTTAGATAGATGGACAGTTTTGGGGTTTAGATAGATGAACAGTATTGGGGTTTAGATGTATATAAAGTGTTAGTGTTTAAATATATAGAACGTGTTGGGGTTTAGATATATAGAAAGTGTTGGGTTTAGATAGATGGACAGTTTTGGGGTTTATGTAGGTGAACAGTATTGGGGTTTAGATGTATATAAAGTGTTAGTGTTTAAATATATAGAACGTGTTGGGGTTTAGATAGATGGACAGTGTTGGGGTTTAGATATATAGACACTGTTGGAGTTTAGATGGAAGGACAGTGTTGGGGTTTAGATATATATAATGTGTTGGAGTTTTGAAGGATAGAAAGTGTTGGAGTTTAGAATGATAGAAAGTGTTGGAGTTTAGAATGATAGAAAGTGTTGGAGTTTAGAATGATAGAAAGTGGTGGGGTTTAGATAGAGAGACATATAGAACGTGTTGGGGTTTTGATAGATAGAAAATGTTGGAGGTTCAATAGATGTACAGTTTTGTTGTTTAGATAGATAGAAAGTGTTGGGGTTTAGATAGATACAAAGTGTTGGGGTTTAGATAGATGGACAGTGTTGGGGTTTAGATTGATAGATGCACAGTGTTGGGATTTAGCTATATAGAAAGTGTTGGGGTTTAGCTAGACAGAAGGTGTTGGGGTTTAGAAAGATAGGTGTTGGTGTTTAGATAGATAGAAAGTGTTGGGGTTTAGATATATAGAACGTATTGGGGTTTAGATAGATAGAAGGGGTTAGGGTTTAGATAGATAGAAAGTGTTGAGTTATGGACAGTGTTGGGGTTTAGATATATATATAAAGTGTTGGTGTTTAAATATATAGAATGTGTTGGGGTTTAGACAGATGGACAGTGTTGGGGTTTAGATAGATAGATAGATAGATAGATAGCAAGTGTTGGGGTTTAGATGGATCGATATACAGAACGTGTTGGAGTTTAGAGAGAGAGTTCGACATTGTTGGGGTTTAGATAAATATAAAGAAAGTGTTTGTGTTTAGATTGATAGAAAGTGTTGTGGTTTAAATGGATAGATGGATAAAAAGTGTTGAGGTTTAGATGGATAGATGGATAGAAAGTGTTGAGGTTTAGATGGATAGAAAGTGTTGAGGTTTAGATGGATAGATGGATAGAAAGTGTTGAGGTTTTGATACACAGATAGATAGATATTGTTGGGGTTTAGATAAATATAAAGAAAGCGTTGGTGTTTAGATGGATAGAAAGTGTTGAGGTTTATGATTGAGTTACACAACTAGATGCCTCATTAAGGACAACAAAAGCTGTCCCTCTCCGTCTGTCCTCTCCTAGTCCCCTATCACAACAACCGTCACACGCAGTGTGTGTGTGCGTGTGTGTGTGATAGACAGAGAGAGAGTCCGTTGAGGTCTGAGGAGCTGTCTGAGCCTGAAAGAGGATTGGGCTGTGTAGTGTTCACCACTGCATGCGTACACACACACACACACACACACACACACACACACACACACACACACACACACACACACACACACACACACACACACACACACACACACACACACACACACACACACACACACGCACACACGCACACACGCACACACGCACACACGCACACACGCACACACGCACACACGCACACACGCACTCACACGCACTCACACGCACTCACACAAACACTAAGGAAGCAATAGAGTGGGAAGGGAAGGACAGGAATCTACAAACTCTGGATGAAGAGGAGCTTTGTGGCAGTCCCCCCCCATTCTTCCCTCTCTCTTTCTCGTACACACACACACACACACACACACACACACACACACACACACACACACACACACACACACACACACACACACACACACACACACACACACACACACACACACACACACACACACACACACACACACACACACACACACACACACACACACACACACACACACACACACACACACACACACACACACAATACTCCTCCTCACTCCTCCTAAAAGCATTGGATCAGTCTGTAAGACACATGGTAGACGCTCAGTCTGCTCACCAATACACTGAACACTTCAGGGAGAGATACAGGGGGGGATCAGAAATGGATCCAGTTTTACCATACTTTTAACCTGAGAATATTATGGATCAAAACGAAGAGAGAGAGAGAAAGAGAGAGATTCAAACATTATCCGGTAATGACATATAGGTACTGTCCTATGGGTCCATACGTCTCAAAATGCCGATTAGCCAATTAAAATCATTGACATAGTTGCATGTGATGAAATGCTACAGGTTAGCTATTCCCATTACATAACCTGGCACATTTAGCCCTATGCTAACGTGACCAGGAAGTAGTGATCATGTCAGGTAACAAATTCTGCATCAGCCAATTACAAATGTTGACATAGTTGGATGTGTTCAAACACGTTTCCATGAGATCATACATAACAGAAGTCAAATGGCACCATCTGTTCATCAAAGTTAATAAAACACATGGTAAAATGTTAACTGGACTAATATCTCACAGTGTTGGTGTTTGCGAAGGGAAGTGCAGGCAACAGATGGAAAATGAAGGTTAAGAATAGCCTACATTTAATGAGGAGCAGCATATTTCTTCAGCCTTGTAGACAAGTACACGGCTAATAATCAAGTTGATTAGGCCTACATATATTGCATAGACGTGTAGGCTACACTTAGATGTACAACAATGTCACCATGTCATTGGATTCAGGTTAAAAGACCAAATGCCCTGATGTTGATGACTTTTGGCAAATCGAATCCGTTTCCAACATTGATTCAACGTCATCACATAGATGTTTTTGGTTGAACAAAAGTAAACCTTGAATTTGGAGGTTTAAAATATCCCTCTGGTGGCCAAGTTGACCTATTAAAAAAAAATGCATTGGTTAGTGGATATAAAGTCGAAAGACCTTTGATAGGTCACTTTTTTCACGTTTTGTTAAGTTGCAGCCTTATTCTAAAATGAATGAAACAAAACATTTTCCTCATCAATCTACACACAATACCCCATAATGATGGAGTGAAAACAGGTTTTTTGACATTTTTGCATATGTATTAAAAATTAAAAAACAGGAATACCTTATTTACATAATTATTCAGACCCTTTGCTATGATACTCAAAATTGAGCTCAGGTGCATCCTGTTTCCATTGATCATCCTTGAGATGTTTCTACAGCTGTGGTACATTCAATTGATTGGACATGATTTGGAAAGGCACACAACTGTCTATATAAGGTCCCACGGTTGACAATGCATGTCAGAGCAAAAACCAAACCGTGAGGTCAGGGAAGTGACCAAGAACCCAATGGTCACTCTGACAGGGCTCCAGAGTTCCTCTATGGAGATGGGAGAACCTTCTAGAAGGACAACCATATCTGCAGCACTCCACCAATTAGGCCTTTATGGGAGAGTGGCCAGATGGGAGCCACTCCTCAGTAAAAGGCACATGACAGCCCGCTTGGAGTTTGCCAAAAGGCACATAAAGACTCTCAGACCACGAGAAACAAGATTCTCTGGTCTGATGAAATCAAGATTGAACTCTTTGGCCTGAATGCCAAGTGTCACATCTGGAGGAAACCTGGCTCCATCCCTACGGTGAAGCATGGTGGTGGCAGCATCATGCTGTGGGGATGTTTTTCACCGGCAGGGACTGGGAGACAAGTCAGGATCAAGGGAAAGATGAACGGAGCAGAGATTGATGAAAACCTGCTCCAGAGCGCTCAGGACCTCAGACTGGGGCAAAGGTTCACCTTCAAACAGGACAACAACCCTAAGCACACAGCCAAGACAATGCAGGAGTGGCTTCGGGACAAGTCTCTTAATGTCCTTGAATGGCCCAGCCAAAGCCCGGACTTGAACCTGATCAAACATTTCTGGAGAGACCTGGAAATAGCTGTAGAGAGACCTGAAAATAGATGTGCAGTGACGCTCCCCATCCAACCTGACAGAGCTTGAGAGGATCTACAGAGAAGAATGGGAGAACCTGCCAATATACAGGTGTGCCAAGCTTGTAATGTCATACCCAAGACGACTCTAGGCTGTAATCGCTGCCAAAGGTGATTCAACAAAGTACTGAGTAAAGGTTCTGAATACTTATGTAAATGTTTCTGTTTTATATATACAGTGCCTTGCGAAAGTATTCGGAACCCTTGAACTTTGCGACCTTTTGCCACATTTCAGGCTTCAAACATAAAGATATAAAACTGTATTTTTTTGTGAAGAATCAACAACAAGTGGGACACAATCATGAAGTGGAACGACATTTATTGGATATTTCAAACCTTTTTAACAAATCAAAAACTGAAAAATTGGGCGTGCAAAATTATTCAGCCCCCGGTGCACCAAACCGGTGCACCTGGCATTTTTGTCTTGCCCATTCACCCTCTGAATGACACACAGACACAATCCATGTCTCAATTGTCTCAAGGCTTAGAAATCCTTATTTAACCTGTCCCCTTCATCTACACTGATTGAAGTGGATTTAACAAGTGACATCAATAAGTGATCATAGCTTTCACCTGGTCAGTCTGTCATGGAAAGTGCATACTTTTGTATAGTCAGTGTATGAGCCAGCCTTGTAATCAAGGGAAGAGATATTGTACTCATCTGTCATGTAAAATGTGCAGCTGTTATGTAGGCTTGTGTTTCAGTAAGCCTGAAACATGGTTGTCGTGCTACATTGTTGTTGGAAATACACTTATTTTCAATGGCCAATCCTTTCTCTCTTTCATTATATATATGTATCTCTCATCCTTCCATCGTTTTCCACTCGGCTCTCTTCCCCAAAGCCAAAATGGTACTCTTTATGGGAGCAAGTGTTTTTTCTTAGGGCTGACTTCAATTATTTGACTGGTTGATTGTTTAGTCGATAGGCTGTCGACCAAGATGTATTTTTGTCGAGCAGGAGCAAATAGATGTATTTTTGCCGAGCAGGAGCAAATGTATTTTTGTCGAGCAGGAGCAAATAGATGTATTTTTTGATGGCACATGAGACACTGGTCTTATTCGCACCCATCTCAGTAAGTGAATCCATTGCGGAGGCCTCTGGGATGGCACAGTCCAGTAAGAAGGGGAGTGTGGCTGCACCATGCACATCTCTCTCCAGAATGCACATCTCTCTCCAGAATGCACATCTCTCTTCAGAATGCACATCTCTCCAGAATGCACATCTCTCTCCAGAATGCACATCTCTCTCCAGAATGCACATCTCTCTCCAGAATGCGCTCTGTCCCACCAGTTTGTGTACATTCATTGTTTCATAACTTCTTTGTGTGAATTGTTTGTATTTGATTGTTAGTGTCTATCAATTCCCCATTACTGTACATATAACACCAGTAGTACATGTACCGATAATTCCAATAGTTTCTGATCTACAATGTTTGTTTGGTTACAGTAATCTCTGTTAATGTATTCAATATGTTATTATTCCAGTCTTTTTGTCATGTTTTGTCATAGATTGTCATGTCTTGTCCCTGTGCTTTCTCTTCTATTCGTTTCCCCCTGCTGGTCTTATTAGGTTCTTTCCCTCTCTCTATCTCTCTCTCTCTCTCTCTCTCTCTCTATCGTTCCGTTCCTGCTCCCAGCTGTTCCTCTTTCTCCTAACTACCTCGTTTACTCTTTCACACCTGTCCCCTATTTTGCCCTCTGATTAGAGTCCCTATTTCTCCCTCTGTTTCCGCTTCTGTCCTTGTCGGATCCTTGTTTGCTGTACTGTGTTCTTGTTCCGTCGTGTTTTTGCCTTCATTAGATGCTGCGAGTGAGCAGGTGTCTCTATCAGCTACGGCCTGCGCCTACCCGAAGCGACCTGCAGTCTGTGGCCGCTTCTCCTGTTTTCCCCTCTACAGACTAGAGGATTACTGTTATTCCTGTTTGGACATTACCTGTGAAAGTATTCAGGATTAGTCGTTTTCTGTTAAGACTGGAATAAACTCTGTTTCTGTTAAGTCGCTTTTGGGTCCTCATTCACCTGCATAACACTTTTACTGTTCCTATTGTTGGAGTGATTGGACACATTGTTTGCAGAGCGCACATTCTATGTTACACTTGTGAGAAACAAGTTTTGGTTTATTTCATTCCATTTAGAGTTTTGTCAATTTATTCATTGTCTTTTGTTTAGAGCGCTCCTGTTAATGCTGAGTAAGGACCTGATTACACATAGAAGTAGGCCAATAGGCTACCTGGCCTGCTTGCAAATGCAGCCCTATAAATGTGCCCATTTGGGGATCTAGTAGTATTTCTGATTGGCTTAATGCACCACCTGTAGACCTCAAACAGCAAGCCTTCAAAGTCTGTTTTTAGATGCAATTTAGAATGACAATAATTCCTCAATGTATTTGAAAAATCTTTCCAGCTCTCTCCCATTCGATAACCACTCAGTGTGAAAGGGAAAAATGTCATGCTCTGATCCAGTGGAAACATCATAAAATAGGCCTACCTGATTACCTGATTCTTATCCCTTGTGCAAATAGCCTACAGCTGTCTCTGTCCTGAGATCACTCGTGTGGGGAATTCTGAGGGCCCAGAATATTTATTATTATATTATTATATTTATATTATTATTATTATATTATTATTATATTATTTCATACAATGTTGCAAAAAGCTTTAGGCCAGACCAAGTTTATAGTTGATACAATGTTTCAAGTTTGTTGCAGACAGGCCATGTGAAGCCAATGTGATTTTTAGGATATTTATTTTTATCACAATATTGTCTACCTTTAGGCTGCAATGTTTTTATTTGTTGGCTTTATCTAGGCTATGTTTACATAGCTGGCGATGGCAACAGAAGTAAGTTTTTAGGTTTGTATCATTTTCATTTAGATTGGGATAGAATTTTGATTAACCACATGACAATAAATTAAACAAAACTGTTCCATGAAAATGTGCATGTGAAAACAATAACTGGCACCCAGATTGGTAGAAATGGCATTCCACATGATAAAGTTTGCAGACTCCTCATGTAGCCTATTACCGGAAACCTCAGGAGAGTAGCGGCAGAATCTACGAAAACCAGTAGGAGCGGGAGGAGGATGGTCAGGACATGTTACAATTTTTTTTGTCTGGTTATCTTGATCTCTGGCTCCCTCTTGAGTCATTTGCGACTTATTTCATCAAACAGTGAGTTTAAAGCATCAGACAAGCTCAATGTATATAGTTGATTTTAGTAAAACGCATAGGGTGTGTCTATTTATGATATTGCCCCCACATTCTGAAATTGCATATTTGTCACCCCCAGTTTTATAATTGGAATGTCAAACAAAATGAGGCAATGGTGTGCTTAATGACCATGCGGATGCCTCCGAGAGGATGCGTAGGCTGTTTGAAGTGTTTATCTGACTGGAGAATAAAAATAAATAAATAATGTATGTCCCCCTCCACTTCTAAAACCAAAGTTGCACCCCTGATATTTGGAAAAATACACATTTTAACAAGTTGACTAATTGATTGGTTGAAAGAACAGACGACTTTCAGTCGAACAATATTTGTTTTAGGTGGGGACACCCCAAGTGTTTGCACAAATGAGAGTGTGTGTTCCCCCTAAGGGTTTGCGGCGGTCACACACTCAGTTCATGTTCTCTTCACTATGTTCTCCACCGACTGCAGTGATCCAAGCCCACAGGGTTGCATTAAATATACATCACACAGCCGTCTGCAGAACACACACACAAAGAGCGAGAAAGAGAATATAAGAACTGAGGCTCTCACACAATCACAAACTGCTTGCATTCTATGTTAACAACATCATCGTTAAAACTCATCCCTACTCACTACACCACACTTACTAAGCCTACATAGTACACCACACAGTCACTCACTACTTCTGTGTAAGCCTACATTACACAGTAGCCTACACGCAGTCGCCGACACGCAGTCACTCACAACTCCTACTAAGAGTTTTCCATCCAAAAACCTGAAACCTGAGTGGCATGAACTCTTCTCCAATCAGTACCTCTGCTCTGGAATGGGTCATGCCCTTCATTAACGAACCAATCAGATGTAGCGCTGGCCGCTTAATTGGCATCACCTGTCTTTCCATCTTCTTTATAGTCCAGTTGTGTGAGTTCAATTTTTTAAAACTTTCTCCATCTATCCAGGACCATTCTGAAGTTCCAGTCCTTCGGTAAGCATTTTAACAACTCTAGCCTTTGATGCCGATAATTCCTCTGTTTTTGTTAATGTAGGCCTAAAACACAAAAATATAGCTACTTTTTCCTTCCACTTACTCCAATAGTTGCACATTCAATGTGCTGATACCTCGCTTGTGTTTGTCCCAGAACCTGATCTCAAATTTGTGAAACATGAACAAACCGGAAAAGCCACTATCTACGCTGTGGGGTAGGCTATGTTTGACCAGAAACTGTTCCCATAGTGCACAAAAAATGTAGATTCCATAACAGCTGGACTAAATCTGTAGGCACATCTTTATTATGTTTGGTAGGTTGTGAACTCAGCGAGTCAAAGAAAGAGGGAACATTCAAAACAGATGACACAAACCATCAACATCAACTCGCACTGAGAACCGTAAGTCCCCTTGGAGAATATTTGATATTTTACAACCAAAGTAGACTGACTGGTCATCTTTATTGCAGCTGTACTGCACAGGTCAGAATATTACGATCACGTGATGACATTTGAAATGTTAATTTGGGTAGTATGACTGCAGTAAGACAACCTGGAACGCAATTTTAATAATGTCAGTTGTGCGTCTTCAAGTTCCTGACTTATCCCTGGCAGATGTGTCTGGGTGCAGGCGCCAAAGAAGAGTTCAACATCGTGGCGTTAATTACCGGAGAATCAGATAACAGCAAGGGCATACCCATGGCTACCCTGCACGCCAACGGAATGCCCACGGCAAGTTGTCCCAATTTGTTCTAATGTGGCAGCCTGACTACTTGGCGTTCTCTATCGACGCAGAGGTGAGTTGATAATTGTGGGATTTGCTAGCAACGGAGTCGCCATGAGTTGATTCTGGCCAAATATCAATTGAAAACAATTACCGGTATCTACGTGTGTCCTGTACAGCTGCTGATCCTGGATAGCCCTGACTGATTAGCACATCTGCGTTGAGTTGAGGAACACAATGATAAAGTTTGGTTTTATTCTGTGTATTTAAAGTGTGAATTTCAGCGCCCTGTGGAAGTATTGCAGTGTTTGTACAGGACATGTGGCAACTCGATGTTACTAGTAAATTCTGTGACCAGTTATACAAACTGAACTCTGCCTCAATACAAGAGAACTGTAGGACTTGGCCAACCAGGCTGTCTTTCCAATGACCTAGACCTACCTGGCTAATGAATGTTAACCCAAATCGGCTAATGTTGAGGAATGGGCCTGGGGAAGTAATCACCAGTGGTTATAGGCCTAACCTAACTGGGTGCCTGGTCAGTTTGAATAGCAGCACTGATTGTCATGATTCTGTGTATTGATCTCTCCAGGTCAATCTGTCTGGGATAGATCTGCACCCTCCTGTAACCTTTCAGCTGAAGAGTGGCGCTGGACCGGTCTACATCTGTGGGGAACACGTGGCCTGTAAGTAGGGGTTTAGGGAGCAGGGATGGTGGTTTACTGTAAAAAAGTGGCCCTAGCCTTAATGTAATGTCATTCAGCTAATCAACGTCTTGAGGAGCAGCTGGTCAGTGGAATTGGATATGTTGGAACAGAATTTTGCATATAATGGTGACTGTTTTGACAGCCATAAACTACAGGCCTTTCTAATGTCATTGTCATTTAACTCCTGTTGCTTTCCAGTGGAGGATGACTTCTCAGGAATAGATAGTGTTGATGAGGAGATGGAGGAGGAGGAGGAGGAAGATATTGAGTCTCCTGTGAAGCCTGCTAAGAAAGCAACTGCCAAGAATGCAAATGTTGCAGGCAAAGTAAGGACCTGTTTTATATGATTTTATACTTAAGTTGTCACATTGTCAACATGCATATGGATAACTACGAAATCCAGCTACACACTGATCCTAGTTTGCTCTAATCTACATATAAATTATCTTACTCCTTGTCAGTTGTCAAATCCAAACTTTGCTTCACAATGAGATGGTATTGGTAAAGCACACATATCTGGGACCAGGCTAATGTTATTCCTGTCTTCCAGAGAAAGAAGCCAGAGGAAGTAGATGAGTAAGTGATAAATGGATTAAAAAGCATTTATTATGTGATTTACTGAAAGCTAATTGTTGCTGTTCACTTACCACCAACTATCCTCTCTCCTTCCAGACCTGCATCAGATGATGAGAGCAACCCTCCTAAAAAGGTACTTTATTTACTCTGCCTTTATACCCTGATTGACTGTCCTGGTCTGAGGCTCTGGCTTCGTCCCAAATTGTTCCCTATGTAGTGGCAGGGTAGCCTAGTGGTTAGTGTTGGACTAGTAACCGGAAGGTTGCAAGTTCAAATCCCCGAGCTGACAAGGTACAAATCTGTCGTTCTGCCCCTGAACAGGCAGTTAACCCACTGTTCCTAGGCTGTCATTGAAAATAAGAATGTGTTCTTAACTGACTTGCCTAGTTAAATAAAGGTAAAATAAGAAATAGTGCCATGGGACGCAGAACAATCTTCTGGCCTCCTGTTGGAATCATGGCTGGTCTGGTTTAAAATGTCTTTCTGTGTTTCAGGGAAAGGGTAGAGGAAGAGGCAGGGGAAAGTGATCCAGGGTAAGTGACTACCTCAGGGCAGTAATGCTGAGCCCTGAGTAATCCTCTCTTTTGTTAGCGCATAGCCATTCCTGGGGTCATGCATGACTAGGTCACGTTGGATGAATTGTCAGTTAAATGGCATATGAAGTGTAACACTGACTTGGGGTTAACCTCCCCCAGAATACTAACAACCGTGAGGGGAAAGGGACGAAGAACCCCTTGGCACCTGAAGGGTGTAGTGTGACATGACCGCTGAATTTGCAGATTGCCTGTACTGAATGACTAAACAGGTTCATGTGTTTCAGGTGCTGCCCAAAGAGTCCATTGCAGTTCTGTTTGGCTAAAGGTTCTGTCAATCAACTGTTGGGTTTCTGTCTACCTGTGTATTCTTGCATGGCTCAAAGGATTTAATATAAGGCTGTTTATCCTGTACATGTCAGTACTTTGTAAATAGTTTGAAAGAGTTTTGTCCTTGTGGTACTAATCGGTGTACATTAAACTACACCGAACCAAATCTAAATGTAACATGTTAAGTGGTCCTTTGTTTCATGAGCTGAAATAAAAAAAAATCCCAGAAATGTTACACACACACAGCTTTTTCTGTGTACAAATTTGTTTGTCCATGTCAGGGAGCATTTCTCCTTTGCCAAGATGATAATCCTCCTGGCATATCAAGAAGCTGATGAAATGGCAGGATCTTTAGAGGGGTGTCTTGTGCAGGGGACAAAAGGCCACGTCTCAAGTTGAGGGAGTGTTCAATTGGCACGCTGACTGCAGGACTGTCCAGAGCTGTTAATGTGGTGTGTACTCTTAGTTCACAGGACTTCATCCTGCTAACTGTTCCACATGTCTGAACTGAAATTGGTTCAGGTTTATGTACTCTCTGCCATCTGCTTGGAACTCCTAAATAGTTTTAAACTGGAAGAACTTGTCCTGACTAATCAGAGGCTGATTCCTTGACCGGTCAATGTTAATTTTCTGTTGTAATTTCTATGGTTTTTACTAGATGACTTGTAGTTTTGTGTCTGAGTAATGATTTAGTCTTCATCTTGGCCAGGACCTCCAACCGCAGACCTCGTAACCACACCAGCAGCACAGGACCTCCATCTGGCTTCAACTGTAATATAATAATAATAAATAATAATAATAATAATAATAATATAATATAATATATGCCATTTACCAGCAGACTTACAGTCAGGACCTCCATCTGGCTTCAAGCGCCATGCTCTACCAACTGAGGAGGGTGCTGCTATTTCTGTAATATGAAGCCCTTTTGGGGGGGGGGGGATCTGATTGGCTGGGCCTGGCTCACCAGTGGGTGGGCCTATGCCCAACCATGGCTGCACCCCTGCCCAGTCATGTGAAATCAATAGATTGGGAACTTAGTTCATTTCACTGAAATTCTTTACAATGACGGCCGAGGAAGTGGGTTAAACAAACAGATTTTTACCTTGTCAGCTCAGGGATTCGATCTCGCAGCCTTCTGGTTACTAGTCACATGCTCTAACCAATAGGCTACCTGCCGCCCGTACCTAAGGAAATGTAACTCAGCCAAATCGTAAATTTACATTTTATTTTTGTTCAGTATAATGGAATTGGTTGACCAATTAGTTCCTCACCATCTACAAACTATATTCTTAGTGGTTGACATCTAGGATGGTGTTATACGGTATTGCATGAACAGCCTGCCCTCTTGTAGCAGTCAAGTTCACCCTGGCTGTGCCCTACTTTATGCATATTAGACTGTATAATCTGGTTCAACTACAGCTGAACTGTAGCCCTGATTGGGGGTGCAAACTCCAGCTGAGATTAAGATGCTGAGAGAACAGATGGTACTGGAGGACATCTACTGTAGACACCTCCCAAATCAACCACTAGTGCTTATTGTCCTGACAAATTGCTTAAAATCTGAAATATAACAGTTCTAAGATTGCTGTGGCCCGGGTGGGGACACAGAACTGATGCCTAGTCCCAAATCAACCACTATAATTCCCTTGGTCCCTACCTCGTAACTGATGTTGAACTGTAGAATTCTGTAAAGTTCCTATGAACAGGTGGATCTGCAGGGGACACAGACTGACACCATCCCAAATTAATCCCTAGCCCCTATTCTTGACCCCCACCTCTAGCATCAACACTTCCACAACCATCTGGACTGTAAAGTTCTCAGCAAGGTTAACTGAGTTGGAGGACACACGCGAGACATCACTGCAGCCTGACACCCTGGTTCCAAATCAACATCTGGACTCTATGCTTCCCTTGACCTCTACCTCATGCCTATAACACAACTGAACCATTAAGCAGTGTTTAATTTATTCTAACTGGGGGACAGGTGAGACATCACACGTCTGACAACCAGCCTGTGATCTGATTCTAGGGAATAATACCTGTGACACTCTAGGACCAATTGTCCCCTGCCTAAGAACTAGTGACAAAGACCACAGTGTTAAATCTAAAAAAAAGGATTTCCCTATGAAACATTCTGAACAGCAACTGTCTTCTCTGGTCTGCTGTGTATAGCTGGTGGAAGAACACTTTCACAAGCATTTTCATTTAAATCTTTTATTAGTGTACAAACAGTGCTTCTAATCTAACTGATATTTGATCTTCAGTGGGCTCACATTTTTCCATGAACAGCACAATCCACATACACAAGTGTGTGTATGTCTTGGACTCGTTGGCTTCAGTGTGTTTAAATCTTCTGCGCATCTTTACCTTAAGCGTGTAACTATTTTCATTGATTTATTTGTCACGAGTTTGTAGATATCTTTAATGGCTCCTTGCAGCTTGCATAGGTGTCTCTGGGAGTGGCTTCAGTTTATTCTTTCTCACACACACACATGCAGGCTGGGGAGAGGACAGAGTCGAAGAGAAGAAGGCATTAGCATGCATCAGATGTTGTCTTGACTGCCTTACTGTGTGTGTGTCTCTCTCTCTCTGCTACATCTCACCTCAGTCTCTCCTCTCCTTTTAGTCAACCTCACTCTTCCTCAGGTCTTCACTCTTCCTCATGTCCTCACTCTTCCTCAGGTATTTCTTCATGACAGAAGCAACGTCTCCCCCCTCGCTGCCCTCCGCATCCAGCCTTTCTCCCTGCGGCCCCCCACCTCCACTACGCCTGACCCCTCCTCCCTGGGAGCTCCCCCCAGACCCTGAGCTGGTGGAGCTGGAGTCGGAGCCCTTCCTGCTGCGTGTGGAGGGGGGCAGCTCTCCAAAGTGGACGCTGAGTGCCCTCCGACCCCCTCTGACTGAACTGGCCAGGCTGCTGGTGGACTGGGCCCTTCGGATGGCCGGCAGAATGTCAGAGGCCGCGTCATCACGGTTACCGTCGCTTATGAGGCGGCGGTTCTGGAACACCATAGGTTCCGACCCCAGACAGCCCTCCCCACCGCCCTCGCTGACGACGCTCTCCAGCAGCCTGCGTCTCATTGGCTGGGGGGAGCGCTGGGGGGAGCGCAGGGATCTAAATGGTTCTTCACTGTCTTCCTCTGGGATGGAGATAGTGGGGGGGCGACGGCGGGGGGCAGTGGGGGAAGTGAGGGAGGAGAGGAGGGGGAGAGAGGGGAGGGAGGAGAGAGAATCAGAGGAGTTGTAGCGTTTGGCTCCGGAGTCCCTAGAAGCTGCAGATGAAGCCTGGGGTTCGCCTATGTTGCGCAGGCTGGCGGCGCGTGGCAGCAGTGGGGAGGGAGGTTTGAGGATGCTGCGGGGCTCCTGGAGGTCTTCGGGGCCCAGAGAGAGGGCTGAGGCTCTGCGGCGGAGGGTTGAGGCCCCAGTGGTCTGGTAGATAGGGAGAGAAATGGTACTGCCATCCCCCTCCCCAGACTCTGCTCCCCCTCGACGCTTACGAAGCCCCTCTAATAGCTCGGAGAGGGCAGAGGAGGAGGAGGCCCGACCAAGATGTGAACTTCCCCCATTACCAACCACACCCCCTGGTTCGAAACCATTCTCATCTGGGTCCACACAGGAGCTGGGTGAGAGGGAGAGAAAGAATAATCAAATATTGGGAATATAAAAAAGTTTTAAGGCTCTAAAACTGCCAACATCCACATAGTGGCTGTTTTGGCGGTGTCGGAGGTGAAACTGCGTTAGCTGTGAAGTCCACAAGCGGCTCCTGGCATTATACCTAAAGTGGACATTGCCAATGACTGCACGAAGTTGCATTAATAGAAATCTCATGCAGCCTTATTTAAGTTCTAACACTGGAATGAGAGATGTAATCTCCACCTCAATTAAGATGATAGATGTCCTCATTATTTAGTTTCATGCTCATTATTTCTGTAAAACCTACACTTTCTCTTTCTGAACTTCTAACATGAGTGGGACGGACATTGCTTTGTGACAATGATCAAGAGCAGCTGCTCACCGATTTGGCAGCTCCAACACAGTTACACCTCTGACACCTCCAAAACATCAGCTATGAGGGTGTCGGCTATCGGCGGTTAATGCTTGATCTGATTGAACGCTTGATAGGCCTTAGTATCTATGCAGTTGCTATTGAATTGACCTACTGAAGTTGAACTGTACTGAATCAAACTGAACTGACAACTCACCGGAAGCTGTAAGTGCTCATGGTGTCTGTGACAGACTGGCGCCCCGACTGGTTGCTGATGGTACTGCTGCCATAGGGAGAGCCCCGTCTGGCCCCCCCTCGGGGAACACCCAGCCAATGACGGATGCCCTCTCCAACATCCTCTGTGCCCAGAGATTGAGAACCAACACTAGACACACTGTCGCTGAGGAAGAGCGGGAACACACACACAGTGTCACTGAGCGACAGAGATCACACAAACACAGTACCAAGAGACAGAACACACATGACTCCACACAGCCAGAGATGCAACACTTCTAAGCCATGGTCAGCTCACAGCAGTTCAGCCACAGTGTCCTCAGAGGACATTTCCTGTCCCTGTGTCCACTCTCTCCTGCGGTGTGACTGCAGGTGGTGGCAGATCATATTGGAGACACAGTCAGAGGTGTCAGATATTCACACTCAGTACTCAGGTCACATACTTGTACTGTATATAAACAAACTAACTACAACCTCTCTCATCTGCCATCAGAGAGAGGAAAGAAGAGGACGATGGAGGGAGCAAGAATGAAAAGGTAATTGGTCAGGGTATAGAAGTTTAAGAGAGAAAGAGGGAGGAAGAAGTGATAGAGCAGGAAAGATTGAGAGAGGGAGTGATAAAATGAGAATAGATAATGGAAGATGAGAGAGGGAGAATAACTGGCTTCTGTACTGCAATGCATGGGACTCCATGCCTTATGGAATACACACGAATATCCCAGCTGGTGAACTCTCAGAACAGAGAAAAGATTATTGCGTCTCTTACAAAGGGCTGTGTGTCTGTGTACGTGTGTGTGTGTGTGTCTCTTACATAGGGCTGTGTGTCTGTGTAGGTGTTTCTTTCCTCCAGCCCTGTGGCTCTCAACCTTGTCCACCTACAGGGAGGTGGAGCTACTGGGTGTCTCTTCAGACAGTAGCTGTCAGACTACAGCTCAGGCATTTAGCTATGCACTGTTCACATCAACAGCCCAGGGACCATATACATTGCCTTGCGAAAGTATTCCGTCCCCTTGAACTTTGCGACCTTTTGCCACATTTCAGGCTTCAAACATAAAGATATAAAACTGTATTTTTTTGTGAAGAATCAACAACAAGTGGGACACAATCATGAAGTGGAACGACATTTATTGGATATTTCAAACTTTTTAACAAATCAAAAACGGAAAAATTGGGCATGCAAAATTATTCAGCCCCCTTAAGTTAATACTTTGTAGCGTCACCTTTTGCTGTGATTAGAGCTGTAAGTCGCTTGGGGTATGTCTCTATCAGTTTTGCACATTGAGAGACTGACATTTTTTCCCATTCCTCCTTGCAAAACAGCTCGAGCTCAGTGAGGTTGGATGGAGAGCATTTGTGAACAGCAGTTTTCAGTTCCTTCCACAGATTCTCGATTGGATTCAGGTCTGGACTTTGACTTGGCCATTCTAACACCTGGATATGTTTATTTTTGAACCATTCCATTGTAGATTTTGCTTTATGTTTTGGATCATTGTCTTGTTGGAAGACAAATCTCCGTTCCAGTCTCAGGTCTTTTGCAGACTCCATCAGGTTTTCTTCCAGAATGGTCCTGTATTTGGCTCCATCCATCTTCCCATCAATTTTAACCATCTTCCCTGTCCCTGCTGAAGAAAAGCAGGCCCAAACCATGATGCTGGATATCTTTAAGAAATTACTTTCTTCTTGCCACTCTTCCATAAAGGCCAGATTTGTGCAATATACGACTGATTGTTGTCCTATGGACAGTCTCCCACCTCAGCTGTAGATCTCTGCAGTTCATCCAGAGTGATCATGGGCCTCTTGGCTGCATCTGTGATCAGTCTTCTCCTTGTATGAGCTGAAAGTTTAGAGGGACTGGCAGGTCTTTGCCATGGTCTGATACTCCTTCTATTTCAATATTATCGCTTGCACAGTGCTCCTTGGGATGTTTAAAGCTTGGGAAATCTTTTTGTATCCAAATCCGGCTTTAAACTTCTTCACAACAGTATCTCGGACCTGCCTGGTGTGTTCCTTGTTCTTCATGATGCTCTCTGCGCTTTTAACGGACCTCTGAGACTATCACAGTGCAGGTGCATTTATACGGAGACTTGATTACACACAGGTGGATTGTATTTATCATCATTAGTCATTTAGGTCAACATTGGATCATTCAGAGATCCTCACTGAACTTCTGGAGAGAGTTTGCTGCACTGAAAGTAAAGGTGCTGAATAATTTTGCACGCCCAATTTTTCAGTTTTTGATTTGTTAAAAAAGTTTGAAATATCCAATAAATGTCGTTCCACTTCATGATTGTGTCCCACTTGTTGTTGATTCTTCACAAAAAAATACAGTTTTATATCTTTATGTTTGAAGCATGAAATGTGGCAAAAGGTCGCAAAGTTCAAGGGGGCCGAATGCTTTCACAAGGCACTGTATATACAGTGGGGCAAAAAAGTATTTAGTCAGCCACCAATTGTGCAAGTTCTCCCACTTAAAATATGAGTGAGGCCTGTAATTTTCATTATAGGTACACTTCAACTATGACAGACAAAATGAGAAGGAAAAAATCCAGAAAATCACATTGTAGAATTGTTTTTTAAATTTATTTGCAAATTATGGTGGAAAATAAGTATTTGGTCAATTACAAAAGTTTCTCAATACTTTGTTATATACCCTTTGTTGGCAATGACAGAGGTCAAACATTTTCTGTAAGTCTTCACAAGGTTTTCACACACTGTTGCTGGTATTTTGGCCCATTCCTCCATGCAGATCTCCTCTAGATCAGTGATGTTTTGTGGCTGTTGCTGGGCAACACGGACTTTCAACTCCCTCCAAAGATTTTCTATGGGGTTGAGATCTGGAGACTGGCTAGGCCACTCCAGGACCTTAATTCTTCTTACGAAGCCACTCCTTCATTGCCCGGGCGGTGTGTTTGGGATCATTGTCATGCTGAAAGACCCAGCCACGTTTCATCTTCAATGCCCTTGCTGATGGAAGGAGGTTTTCACTCAAAATCTCACGATACATGGCCCCATTCATTCTTTCCTTTACACGGATTAGTCGCCCTGGTCCCTTGGATGCTACTCAGCATTCTTTGTCCTCCAAACACGACGAGTTGAGTTTTTACCAAAAAGTTATATTTTGGTTTCATCTGACCATAGACATTCTCCCAATCATCTTCTGGATCATCCAAATGCTCTTTAGCAAACTTCAGACGGGCCTGGACATGTACTGTCTTAAGCAGGGGGACACGTCTGGCACTGCAGGATTTGAGTCCCTGGCGGCGTAGTGTGTTACTGATGGTAGGCTTTGTTACTTTGGTCCCAGCTCTCTTCAGGTCATTCACGAGGTCCCCCTGTGTGGTTCTGGGATTTTTGCTCACCGTTCTTGTGATCATTTTGACCCCATGGGGTGAGATCTTAAGTGGAGCCCCAGATCGAGGGAGATTATCAGTGGTCTTGTATGTCTTCCATTTCCTAATAATTGCTCCCACAATTGATTTTTTCAAACCAAGCTGCTTACCTATTGCAGATTCAGTCTTCCCAGCCTGGTGCAGGTCTAAAATTTTGACAGCTCTTTGGTCTTGGCCATAGTGGAGTTTGGAGTGTGACTGTTTGAGGTTGTGGACAGGTGTTTTTTATACTGATAACAAGTTCAAACAGGAGCCATTAATACAGGTAGCGATTGGAGGACAGAGGAGCCTCTTAAAGAAGAAGTTACAGGTCTGCGAGAGCCAGAAATCTTGCTTGTTTGTAGGTGACCAAATACATATTTTCCACCATCATTTGCAAATAAATTCATTAAAAATCCTACAATGTGATTTTCTGGATTTTTTTCTCATTTTGTCTGTCATAGTTGAAGTGTACCTATAATTAAAATGACAGGCCTCTCTCATATTTTTAAGTGGGAGAACTTGCACAATTGGTGGCTGACTAAATACTTTTTTGCCCCACTGTATATCAGACTGGTCTAATAACTGAAACAGCCCAAGACTCAGCACTCTAGATTCAAGCCAACACAGGCGAGAGTACAGAGGACGGAAACACACGCGTGTGGATAGACATCTGCACGCACACACGCACGCACGCACGCACGCACGCACGCACACATGCTGGGAACCAGGGTTCTTACAGGTCTCTCTTCTTAGCAAAGGATTCCACAGCCGTCGCAACACTGGAATCAGGAAGAGGGGTGTGGGATCAGAGCAGTAATGATGTAACTTCCTTCTGGACACAACTGTACCTGTCATCCCATTGCTTTAACCCTCCCACATACCACATTTACATATCAAACACAACAACACACTCATACCTCTCTTATACATCAAACACAGTAACACACACACCCATAACTCTCTTACACGTCAAACACAGTAACACACTCATACCTCTCTTATACATCAAACACAGTAACACACACACTCATACCTCTCTTACATGTCAAACACAGTAACACACTCATACATTTCAAACACAGTAACACACACATACCACTCTTACACATCAAACACAGTAACACCACACTCATACCTCTCTTACACATCAAACACAGTAACACACTCATATCACTCTTACACATCAAACACAGTAACATACTCATACCACTCTTACATATCAAACACAGTAACACACTCATAACACTCTTACACATCAAACACAGTAACACACCCATACCACTCTTACACATCAAACACAGTAACATACTCATACCTCTCATCATCACTTTCGTCACTAGACTCCACCTCCTCCAGGGCGGCTTGCAGATCAACGATACGATGGATGGATGTCTCCAGATCAGCTTGTAATGTCTGTCTGACCGCACTCAGCTCTGTCACTTGCATCTCCTGAGAACAGAGAGAGAGAGAGAGAGAGAGAGAGAGAGAGAGAGAGAGAGAGAGAGAGAGAGAGAGAGAGAGAGAGAGAGAGAGAGAGAGTAGGTTAGCAGTAAAACATTGAAATCCCACATTTATTCCAAGTGTAGGAGGTTAGCACTGGAGTATGACTGTATGAGACACCCCGACACCCGACAGGGCCAAAAAGGAAGGATATAACCCACCCACTTTGCCAAAGCACAGCCCCCACACCACTAGAGGGAAATCTACAACCACCAACTTACCATCCTGAGACAAGGCCGAGTATAGCCCACAAAGTCTCCGACACGGTACAACCCAAAGGGGGGAAACCCAGACAGGCCGACCACAACAGTGAATCAACCCACCCAGGTGCCCCAGCAAGCCAGTGACTCAGCCCCGTAACAGGGTTAGAGGCAGAGAATCCCAGAGGGCGGCCGTTGCTCCAGAGCCCTTTCCGTTCACCTTCCCCACTTGGGCCAGACCACTCAATCATATGACCCACTGAAGAGATGAGACATGGGTAGGCAGACCGTTCCAGCTCTATAGGACAAAGCCCCTGCCTCCAGCTGTTTCTTAGAAATTCTAGGGACTGGAGGCCTGCGTCTTGTGACCGTAGCGAGATTACGGCAGAGACGTGTCCATAGGAGAGGTGACAGAGAGTGGAGAGGCCGCAAGAGGAACTCCAAAGATGTGTGCGCCACAGGCCAACTGTAAGTTTATCCATGTTATTCAATACAGGCCAACTGTAAGTTTATCCATGTTATTCAATACAGGCCGTCTGTACGTTTATCCATGTTATTCAATACAGACCGTCTGTAAGTTTATCCATATTATTCAATACAGACCAACTGTACGTTTATCCATGTTATTCAATACAGGCCAACTGTACGTTTATCCATGTTATTCAATACAGGCCAACTGTACGTTTATCCATGTTATTCAATACAGGCCAACTGTACGTTTATCCATGTTATTCAATACAGGCCAACTGTAAGTTTATCCATGTTATTCAATACAGGCCAACTGTACGTTTATCCATGTTATTCAATACAGGCCAACTGTAAGTTTATCCATGTTATTCAATACAGGCCAACTGTACATTTATCCATGTTATTCAATACAAGCCAACTGTAAGTTTATCCATGTTATTCAATACAGGCCAACTGTAAGTTTTTCCATATTATTCAATACAGACCAACTGTACGCTTATCCATGTTATTCAATACAGGCCAACTGTACGTTTATCCATGTTATTCAATACAGGCCAACTGTACGTTTATCCATGTTATTCAATACAGGCCAACTGTACGTTTATCCATATTATTCAATACAGACCAATCTCAAGATTATGATCAGTGATTAGTTCGTTTATCCATATTATTCAATACAGGCCAACTGTACGTTTATCTATATTATTCAATACAGGCCAACTGTACGTTTATCCATATTATTCAATACAGGCCAACTGTACGTTTATCCATATTATTCAATACAGGCCAACTGTAAGTTTATCCATGTTATTCAATACAGGCCAACTGTACGTTTATCCATATTATTCAATACAGGCCAACTGTACGTTTATCCATATTATTCAATACAGGCCAACTGTAAGTTGATCCATATTATTCAATACAGGCCAACTGTACGTTTATCCATATTATTCAATACAGGCCAACTGTACGTTTATCCATATTATTCAATACAGGCCAACTGTACGTTTATCCATATTATTCAATACAGGCCAACTGTACGTTTATCCATATTATTCAATACAGGCCAACTGTACGTTTATCCATATTATTCAATACAGGCCAACTGTACGTTTATCCATATTATTCAATACAGGCCAACTGTACGTTTATCTATATTATTCAATACAGGCCGTCTGTACGTTTATCCATATTATTCAATACAGGCCGTCTGTACGTTTATCCATATTATTCAATACAGGCCAACTGTACGTTTATCCATATTATTCAATACAGGCCAACTGTAAGTTTATCCATATTATTCAATACAGGCCAACTGTAAGTTTATCCATATTATTCAATACAGGCCAACTGTACGTTTATCCATGTTATTCAATACAGGCCAACTGTACGTTTATCCATATTATTCAATACAGGCCAACTGTACGATTATCTAAATTATACAATACAGGCCAACTGTAAGTTTATCCATATTATTCAATACAGGCCAACTGTAAGTTTATCCATATTATTCAATACAGGCCAACTGTACGTTTATCCATATTATTCAATACAGGCCAACTGTAAGTTTATCCATATTATTCAATACAGGCCAACTGTACGTTTATCCATATTATTCAATACAGGCCAACTGTACATTTATCCATGTTATTCAATACAGGCCAGAATGGATGGATTCTTATAATCATGCCCAGTCTATTCCTTATTGTATCATTCATCATATATTGTGGCACTGACCAACACACCCACGTGGGTCCTTGGTCTTCCTGTAGAGTATGTGTGTATGTGTGTGTGTGTGTTATCTCGAGGAGCATTCTTCCATATTCATACAGAGACAGAAAGAAGAGTGATTAATCTATTAATCTTCCACTTGTCCCTGTAATCTCACTCTCTCTCTCACACGCACAACACACATAACACACCAAAGTCATTGTTACACACACACTAGCTCACTCACTCAAATGTATGACCTACACACCAGTTCTTATATGGAATGAAGACACAAAAACACGCCATCATTGGCCCTCCAGGTTATTGACTGTGGAGGGGTGGTTAGTGGTTGTCATAGAGACATGTGGAATGGGATGGGGTGTACGTGTGTATCCATAACCTTGAGAAGACAATGAGGATTAATCACAGCCAGCCAGACAGTGGCAAAGCTAGAGAGAGGATGCAGGGGAGACAGTGGGTATCTCACTGAGAGCTGTGCCTGTCTGCGCTGTTGGTCGTTAGGTCGTTAAAGGGCATCTATCCATGTGTGTTTGTGTAGGCTATATATGTCTGTGTGGATACACTGATTGTACAGCACATGAGGAACTCTTTCCATGACATAGACTGACCAGGTGAATCCAGGTAAAAGCTATGATCCCGTATTGATGTCACCTGTTAAATCCACTTCAATCAGTGTAGACGTGTGTATGTGAGCCATTCAGAGGGTGAATGGGCACGACAAAAGATGTAAGTGCCTTTGAACGGGGTCTGGTAGTAGGTGGTAGGACACTCCGGTTTGAATGTGTCAGGAACTGCAACGTTGTTGCGCTTTTCACGCTTCCAGTGTGTATCAAGAATGTTCCACTACCCAAAGGACATCCAGACAACTTGACACAACTGTGGGAAGCATTGGAGTCAACATGGGCCAGCATCCCTGTGGAATGCTTTCAACAACTAGTAGAGTTCATGCCCCAACACATTGAGGCTGTTCTGAGGACAAAAGAAGGGGATATTCCTAATATTTGGTATAAGTTATGTACAGTGCCTTCGGAAATTATTCACACCCCTTGACCTTTCCACATTTTGTTACATTACGTTACAGCCATAATGACAAGGCAAAAACAGGTTTCGGATTTTTTGCAAATGTATTAAAAATAAAAAACAGAAATACCTTATTTATGTAAGTATTCAGACCTTTTGCTATGAGACTCGAAATAGAGATTCTGTGCATCCTGTTTCCATTGATCATCCTTGAGATGTTTCTACAACTTGATTGGAGTCCATCTGTGGTAAATTCAATTTGTATGAAATCAGTCTATATGAGGTCCCACAGTTGACAGCGCATGTCAGAGCAAAAACAAAGCCATGAGGTCCAAGGAATTGTCCGTAGAGCTTTGAGACAGGATTGTGTCGAGGCACAGATCTGGGGGAGAGTACCAACAAATAACCTTCCAAAAGGACAACCATCTCTGCATCACTCCACCAATCAGGCCTTTATGGTAGAGTGCAGGCGGAAGCCACTCCTCAGTAAAAGACACATGACAGCCCACTTGGAGCTTGGCCAAAGGCACCTAAAGACCTCAGACCATGAGAAACAAGATTCTCTGGTCTGATGAAACCAAGAGTAAACTCTTTGGCCTGAATGCCCAGTTTCATGTCTGGAGGAAATCTGGCACCATCCCTACAGTGAAGCATGGTGGTGGCAAAATCATGAGGAAAACTGGCACCATCCCTACAGTGAAGCATGGTGGTGGCAGCATCATGCTGTGGGGGTGTTTTTCAGCAGCAGAGACTGGGAGACTAGTCAGGATAGAGGGAAAGATGAACTGAGCAAAGTACAGAGAGATCCTTGATGAAAACCTGCTCCAGACCTCTCAGGACCTCAGACTGGAACGAAGGTTCACCCTCCAACAGGACAACAACCCTAAACACACAGCCAAGACAACGCAGGAGTGGCTTCAGGACAAGTCTCTAAATATCCTTGAGTGGCCCAGCCAGAGCCCGGACTTGAACCCGATTGAACATCTCTGGAGAGACCTGTGCAGCAATGCTCCCCATCCAACCTGAATGGGAGACACTCCCAAAATACAGGTCTGCCAAGCTTGTAGCGTCATACCCAAGAAGACTCTAGGCTGTAATTGCTGCCAAAGGGCCTTCAATAAAGTACTGAGTAAAAGGTCTGAATACTTATGTAAATGTGATATCTCCGTTTTTAATTTATTTTATACTAAAAAACTCTTTTTTCTTGTCATTAATGGGTAGTGTGTGTAGATTGAGGGGGGAAAAAAACAATTTAATCAATTTTAGAATAAGGCTGTAACCTAACAAAATGTGGAAAAAGTCAAGGGCACTGTACATAGTGTGTATGAATGTGTATGTTACCAGCTCCAAGCATCTGCGGCTGCTGTCCTGTTCTCTCTGAGACAGGTCTTCAACCTCCTGTCTCATGTGGTGGAGGCGTTGTTGGTAGTACTGACTGTTCTCTCTCTCTCGGACCTCTGTCTGGGCACTCTGCTCAAGCTCCTCTCCCAGACGCACCACACTATCCCTCAGACGCAGCACCAACACCTACAGAAAGACAGAAGATATTTTTGTAAGACATTATTTAAACTTGATCTACTATTTCTAAATTTCAGCTTTGGCAATATGTACATCATGCCGATAATGCACCATTACATTAAATTGAATTGAGATTTTTTTTAAAGAGATATGAGAGAGACAGAGAGTGTGGGTCAACTAGATTGCTTACTGTCCATTTTAACATCCTCACCTCAAACCTCTTGACCTGTCCTCTCTGGAACTCCAGCTTGTTCTCCAGGTCACACACCCTGGCCTCTTGCATACTGACGATACTACGCCCCACGGTGGACGACTCTAGGAACTGCACCCTGGCCATACTGGTTGCGAGCTGGGGGGAGAAGGGGAAGACAAAGGAGGAGGAGAGGAAGGATAAGAGGAATGTCAGAGTAGGTTATTCAGTCTTGTATCCACATTAACAGCATATCTAGTTCACCATCCCCCCACATTTCTCAGCTGTCAGTCCTTACCTCTTCCTGGAGTGTGTGTTGCTGTTTCTTGGCCTCCTCCAGTTCAGCCTGTAACTCTCTGATCTGTGAAATATCACTGGAGGACTGAAATAGAGAAAGGTACAGTTTTAATGATCTTTCATTTGAAAAGCACAACTGTCAGAGTCTTTGTACATGGTTTGGAAACCACTATGAGGCAGAGTTACACACCTGTGCAATGAGAGCTTTGTGTTTCTTCATGAGTTCATTAAGGTCCTCCTGGTCCTCCTCTAGTCTCTTCAACAGATCGGACTTGTCATGTTGCAGCTGAGCTACCTGCTCATCCACCTACACATAAACACACACACCTTTAATCTACTCTCTCCACTAGACTGTTGTGCTCACAGTAGGATTGTAAACACGTTGATGTTAAAGTTCCTGAACACCACTGATAATGATACAGTAACAGTTGGTAGTAACAGTCTAGTATGAGGCCTCTATCTATCTCACCAGACTCTTGTGTTTGCAGATGTTCTCTAGTTCTATCTGAGCATTCTCCAGTTCCATGGACAGAGTCTTCTGAACACTCTCCACCTCCGCTCTCCTTGCCTCACTCTCCTCCAACTAACAGAGAAAGAGATGGAGAGGGACAGAGAGAGCAATAGAGGGAGAGAGAGGGGAGGGGATATGTTTTAATCGTTAGTTTAAACACGCCTTGATCCACATTCATAGCATCATAGTATGTGTGTGTGTGTTTGCATGTGTAGGTGTGTGTGTACCTGGCAGTGCAGACGCTCTATGTGTTCCTTGCTGCCAGGAGCCTGGCTGTGTCCAGGGTTGTCTATGGTAGACAGTAGTAGCTGAGCATCAACCAGCAGGGCATGGGTTCTCTTCAGATCTCTCCTCAGTCTCTTCTCCACATCAAAGTCCCTGTGTCCCACCTTGCAGAGGGAGGAAGAGAATTTAATGTTTAGTAATATGTTAAATAGTTTAATCCACACACACAGACACACACACATACACACACAAGCACCCATAAATTACAATAAAACAACCTCAAGCCTGTCTATATTAGGTAGTGGAGGAACTCTGGGGCATTGAGTAAACAAACGTTTGTTGATTAAGTTTGTACTTCAATTTGTTACCACAGGGAAGATGAAATGGTTTGAAACAAACATTTGAAGGATTTCCATGCAGTTCCACATGTGTACTTAGCGGAATAAAAGGGACTATATGTAAATTGACCCATAACTCTATCAACATGTTTACAACAACCAGAGGCTGCTGCTGAGGGGAGGACGGCTCATAATAATGACTGGAACAGCGCGCGAATGGAATGGCATCAAACATACGGAAACCATGTGTTTGATGTATTTGATACCATTCCACTAATCCTGCTCTAGTCATTACCACAAGCCCGTCCTCCCCAATTCATGTGACCTCATAAAGACATGGCAAGTCACATTTAAAGAGTTTCAGGGACTATTTCAAGCACTTCATTGTAATCTTCATTGACATCAATGTTATACAATTGTATCATTTATATGACTGTACACATAGGGCCTAATATAGAACCCCCCCCCCCAAAAAAAATAGTGTACAAAAAAGTAGGCCATCAACAACTTTAAGAATAATATAAATGTAGGCCTTGCCAATGCATTGATATTCAAATGATGATTACATTCTAAAATATGTGAGAATAATGTGGACATTGCCTTGCTAAATAGACTGGATGCATTTTCTGTCACATAATAAACCCATGAACACCGTTTGAATCTCACCATCGCTGTTTTTGTACTGAGAAAGTGACCAAAAACCAGGTTCCTTCTTTATTGGAAGGATTTGTTTGGAAAGTCAAGGTGAAGCCAACATTAGATGTTGTCATTCTCATAATAATGTGGTTTTACAACAAAAAAACAGAGTAGCTCAACACCCTTCAGTTGAAGCAGCAGGAAACAAACGAAAGTGGCCACATCTCTCACAAAAACAGAGTAGCTCAACACCCTTCAGTTGAAGCAGCAGGAAACAAACGAAAGTGGCCACATCTCTCACAAAAACAGAGCCAAATTCAATCACGGATAATTGTACATTTGCTACAATAATTACAAAGACTTTTCAGCCAAAAATGGAGGAAATGTCTGCTTTTCAATGTAGACCTATTCCAGTACTACTTGAAGTTCTGAGTTCAAGTGGAATATTTCAAGCCCCTTGTACTATTTAAATTGCAGGTGTAACATGGAAAACAAAATGTATTTGTCATGTTATTTAATTACCAGATCAAGTTGTTGTCATTTAAATCCAGAATAATTCATTTGAGCCCCACCTGTTTAGCTAAAAATAATAAGTAAATTAAAATAAATTAATGTGTTGCCTGTTTCGCATGTTATCTTGGCATTAATACGTGTCACATATCAGTCTGCAAACAATGTAAAAAAAAATATAGAGTTACTAAAACCACATACAAGCATGCGGCGTGTTTCAGCCTACTATAGCTCAGTGCTTTCTGTGGTGGTGGGGCAGCCAGCGGAAATTACGGAGCGTAGGGGTTGGTAATGTTCTCTAGTTGCGCCGTGATTGGCTCAGTATTCTGTCACTCTGGGGACACTACGTCAACTCAAAATCTACGGGGAGAGCTCGAAAATTCAAGCCCCTTGGGTGCTGCCATTGAGTTACATTAGAAGTCCCCATTCAAAAAGGCTCAAGGCCACAGATAAAATGACATCAAATCATGTTATATCTACCGTAGCTTTGATTGGACTGATCATGTCAACATCATACTTTCAAAATCTTAGCTAGCAAGATGGACTAGCAGTCATCATAATGAATCACGTCGACAATCTACTGGAAAATCATTTTTAATCCTTGTCATATGAAGAGAAATTATAGATAAAAGGTATCGGTGCTCATCGCCCATTGGACATAAACATTACACAACATCAGAAATCGCAAATTCAACAATGAGTAGTTTGGAAGGAATCAGTGGCTAACTGTAAGCATTGCAAAGCAATCACTAGCCTGCTACTGGAGTGGGTGTGTGGTCGAAGTCTGGGTTTAAGGGTCTATTTTCCAAGCTTAAAATGATAAACATTTAACACCATGGGCCAGAAAAGATGGAGTACATTGGCCTTGCTGTCAATCCAGCATAACTTCTATCTCATTCAAAACAACTGCAAACGTGGAACTGGGAAATCTCTGACTTCAGTGAGGTCAAAACAACTGGGAACCCGATAAAAAACTAGCTCCGACTGGGAAAATACATTTTTAACGGTCATCCAACTCGGAATTCCAAGTCGGGAACTCTGGCCTCCTTCTAAAGCTCCAATCTGAAGACCACTGACGTCATAATTCAACCTTGCTTTTTCCAAGTTCACTGTTGTCTTGAAAGCTGTCGAAAAAAAATATGTTAAAATGTTTTCAAATAAAAGCACCATGAATCCAGAGAATGACAGACTTTGATGACAAAGTTTAATGACAAATTGTTCCCACAAGGACCGCCGCTCCACCTTCCTGTTCAAGTGAGCACAGCACAACAAGGTGAGTCCAAAAATGTATTGTATGGTGCTGCATACATTTTGTAATATGACAGGGAGATATGTATACTGTAGCTAAGAAAGAAATACTAAGTGTATGTTGTGTGGTAAGCTGTTAGTAGCCCATGTGCCTCACCTTAATAATTTGGTCCCTTTCCCCCTCATAACTTAACCTACTGTTCTGATTTGGTGGTGCACATGTAGCCTATAGCCTGTTTTAGAGAAATGTCATCATTGAATATTGTAAGAGCTTTCATTGTCTGCTTATATACCCCATTTATTTATCCTACTGTTCTGACTTGGTGTACATGGAGAATACCGTAAGAACGGCCCATGTTCTGAATTCTGTACATTTCAAAAGTGCTGAACAAATAGTTATATTGACTACATCTGTCATAGCTCGCTCATTAATGTCTTATTCGAAATTACGGATTGCCTCTTATCCGCTTGTCGAGCCTAACACTAGACCCTAACACAAGAGCCTAACACAAGAGCCTAACACAAGAGCCTAACACAAGAGCCTAACACAAGAGCCTAGCACAAGAGCCTAGCACAAGAGCCTAGCACAAGAGCCTAGCACAAGAGCCTAGCACAAGAGCCTAACACAAGAGCCTAACACAAGAGCCTAGCACAAGAGCCTAACACAAGAGCCTAACACAAGAGCCTAACACAAGACCCTAACACAAGAGCCTAACATAAGAGCCTAACACAAGAGCCTAACACAAGAGCCTAACACAAGAGCCTAACACAAGAGCCTAACACAAGAGCCTAACACAAGAGCCTAACACAAGAGCCTAACACAAGACCCTAACACAAGAGCCTAACACAAGAGCCTAACACAAGAGCCTAACACAAGAGCCTAACACAAGAGCCTAACACAAGAGCCTAACATAAGAGCCTAACACAAGAGCCTAACACAAGAGCCTAGCACAAGAGCCTAGCACAAGAGCCTAACACAAGAGCCTAACACAAGAGCCTAACACAAAGCCTAACACAAGAGCCTAACACAAGAGCCTAACACAAGAGCTAACTAAGAGCCACAAGAGCCTAGCACAAGAGCCTAACACAAGAGCCTAACACAAGAGCCTAACATAAGAGCCTAACACAAGAGCCTAACACAAGAGCCTAACACAAGAGCCTAACACAAGAGCCTAACACAAGAGCCTAACACAAGAGCCTAACACAAGAGCCTAACACAAGAGCCTAACATAAGAGCCTAACACAAGAGCCTAACACAAGAGCCTAACATCAAGAGCCTAACATAAGAGCCTAACATAAGAGCCTAACACAAGAGCCTAACACAAGAGCCTAACATAAGAGCCTAACATAAGAGCCTAACACAAGAGCCTAACATAAGAGCCTAACATAAGAGCCTAACATAAGACACCAACTGTTATGTAGTTACACTGCATTTCTGGGATCACTATACAAAGAAACTGTCTGACAGCCAGATCCAGGATTCTTACAGAGTTCAAGTTCAATGTCTAATTTAACTGATTCATGCTTAATATATGATTTAATGACAACTTACACTGTCATAAATGCAAGGACAGAAAATTAATGTTTTAAGTCACACGATTTTGTACAAATCCGTCAAGACACCAACTATGATAAAGGATTTAAATCAACTAGTGAATTGCATTGAATATATCTGTGATCCCCCTTATATCTTAATGTAATGAACAAAAAAGGCAAATTATTATCAATGACTTATCAACAGCTGAAACAAGTTGTCCAGTGTAGAAAATCCTCACTAGTACGCTAGTTTATAGAAACACCCACTTATGGATTGCTGTGAGTGAGTTAGTGGGGCTGATGCATTGAACATGAGGAGACAGAAACAGACTCTACATCTCCCTGCAGTGACAGAGTGATGAGGTGTTGTGGAAGCTTTAGGTTGCCTGCTATATTGGGTTTCTTTGTATTGCCTGTTGGTAGAAGTGACATGCTGAATTCATCTCCCTGAGAGCATTACACTGGAAAAATCTATACTGCCCCACTGCCTGGATAGGAACACACACACACAGGCACACACACACAAACAACACACACACACACACACACACACACACACACACACACACACACACACACACACACACACACACACACACACACACACACACACACACACACACACACACACACACACACACACACACACACACACACACACACACACACACACACACACGCACACACACGCACACACAGACACGCACGCACACACACACTCGCCGCCGAGAGGCACGTCAATCGAAAGACCAGCCTGATTCGACAGCACTTTGAGATTGACTTTGTGCAACAGTGAGTGTGTGTGTCTCTCTGTGTCTCTATCTGGGTGTGTGCGTGTGCGTGTGTGTGTGTGTATGCGTCAATGTGTGTGTGTGTGTCTACTGGCATGCGCTCTGTGTGTATGTATGTGTGTGTGTATGTACTGTGTTTGCGTGTGTTTGTGTGTGTGTATTATGTACCATGTGTGTGCGTGCATCTGTGCATGTGTCTGTGTGTATGTATGTGTGTGTGTATGTACTGTGTTTGCTTGTGTGTATTATGTACCATGTGTGTGCGTGCATCTGTGCATGTGTCTGTGTGTATGTATGTGTGTGTGTATGTACTGTGTTTGCGTGTTTGTGTGTGTGTATTATGTACCGGGTGTGTGCGTGCATCTGTGCATGTGTCTGTGTGTATGTATGTGTGTGTGTGCGTGCATCTGTGCATGTGTCTGTGTGTACCTGGTCACAAAGTGTAGCTATGAGTCCCTCCAGGTCGTGTTTCTCATGAACAACCATCTGTTTCTCTTCATACTCTTGTTCCAGCTGCATCTCTAGCTGACGCAGCTACAAGGAAATACAAACAAACGTATTACAATTACAGTAAATAAGCAAAGGAACCAGATGTTTTACAGGACGTAGTGGAACCAGGTGTTTTACAGGACGTAGTGGAACCAGGTGTTTTACAGGACGTAGTGGAACCAGGTGTTTTACAGGACGTAGTGGAACCAGGTGTTTTACAGGACGTAGTGGAACCAGGTGTTTTACAGGACGTAGTGGAACCAGGTGTTTTACAGGACGTAGTGGAACCAGGTGTTTTACAGGACGTAGTGGAACCAGGTGTTTTACAGGACGTAGTGGAATCAGGTGTTTTACAGGACGTAGTGGAACCAGGTGTTTTACAGGACGTAGTGGAACCAGGTGTTTTACAGGACGTAGTGGAACCAGGTGTTTGACAGGACGTAGTGGAACCAGGTGTTTTATAGGACGTAGTGGAACCAGGTGTTTTACAGGACGTAGTGGAACCATGTTCAACAGTTAAACAAAGGAACCAGGTGTTTTACAGGACGTAGTGGAACCAGGTGTTTGACAGGACGTAGTGGAACCATGTTCAACAGTTAAACAAAGGAACCAGGTGTTTTACAGGACGTAGTGGAACCAGGTGTTTGACAGGACGTAGTGGAACCATGTTCAACAGTTAAACAAAGGAACCAGGTGTTTGACAGGACGTAGTGGAACCATGTTCAACAGTTAAACAAAGGAACCAGGTGTTTGACAGGACGTAGTGGAACCAGGTGTTTGACAGGACGTAGTGGAACCATGTTCAACAGTTAAACAAAGGAACCAGGTGTTTGACAGGACGTAGTGGAACCAGGTGTTTGACAGGACGTAGTGGAACCAGGTGTTTGACAGGACGTAGTGGAACCAGGTGTTTGACAGGACGTAGTGGAACCAGGTGTTTTACAGGACGTAGTGGAAACAGGTGTTTGACAGGACGTAGTGGAACCATGTTCAACAGTTAAACAAAGGAACCAGGTGTTTGACAGGACGTAGTGGAAACAGGTGTTTTACAGGACGTAGTGGAACCAGGTGTTTGACAGGACGTAGTGGAACCATGTTCAACAGTTAAACAAAGGAACCAGGTGTTTTACAGGACGTAGTGGAACCAGGTGTTTGACAGGACGTAGTGGAACCATGTTAAACAAAGGAACCAGGTGTTTTACAGGACGTAGTGGAACCAGGTGTTTGACAGGACGTAGTGGAACCAGGTGTTTGACAGGACGTAGTGGAAACAGGTGTTTTACAGGACGTAGTGGAACCAGGTGTTTGACAGGACGTAGTGGAACCAGGTGTTTTACAGGACGTAGTGGAACCAGGTGTTTTACAGGACGTAGTGGAACCATGTTCAACAGTTAAACAAAGGAACCAGGTGTTTGACAGGACGTAGTGGAACCAGGTGTTTGACAGGACGTAGTGGAACCAGGTGTTTTACAGGACGTAGTGGAACCAGGTGTTTTACAGGACGTAGTGGAACCAGGTGTTTTACAGGACGTAGTGGAACCATGTTCAACAGTTAAACAAAGGAAACAGGTGTTTTACAGGACGTAGTGGAACCATGTTCAACAGTTAAACAAAGGAACCAGGTGTTTGACAGGACGTAGTGGAACCATGTTCAACAGTTAAACAAAGGAAACAGGTGTTTGACAGGACGTAGTGGAACCATGTTCAACAGTTAAACAAAGGAACCAGGTGTTTGACAGGACGTAGTGGAACCAGGTGTTTGACAGGACGTAGTGGAACCAGGTGTTTGACAGGACGTAGTGGAAACAGGTGTTTTACAGGACGTAGTGGAACCAGGTGTTTGACAGGACGTAGTGGAACCATGTTCAACAGTTAAACAAAGGAACCAGGTGTTTTACAGGACGTAGTGGAACCAGGTGTTTGACAGGACGTAGTGGAACCATGTTCAACAGTTAAACAAAGGAACCAGGTGTTTTACAGGACGTAGTGGAACCAGGTGTTTTACAGGACGTAGTGGAACCATGTTCAACAGTTAAACAAAGGAACCAGGTGTTTTACAGGACGTAGTGGAACCAGGTGTTTTACAGGACGTAGTGGAACCAGGTGTTTTACAGGACGTAGTGGAACCTGGTGTTTTACAGGACATAGTGGAACCAGGTGTTTTACAGGACGTAGTGGAACCAGGTGTTTGATAGGACGTAGTGGAACCAGGTGTTTTATAGGACGTAGTGGAACCAGGTGTTTTACAGGACGTAGTGGAACCAGGTGTTTTACAGGACGTAGTGGAACCAGGTGTTTTACAGGATGTAGTGGAACCAGGTGTTTTACAGGACGTAGTGCAATCAGGTGTTTTACAGGACGTAGTGGAACCAGGTGTTTTACAGGACGTAGTGGAACCAGGTGTTTTACAGGACATAGTGGAACCAGGTGTTTTACAGGACGTAGTGGAACCATGTTCAACAGTTAAACAAAGGAACCAGGTGTTTAATATATGCTTGATGTAGATTATTGATCTCCTCATATTAACCCTGGCTGTCGTAAAACATCTCTATAGTGGTGTCACTGGCAAGATCAGGGCTGTACAGTAGTTAAGTAAAACATACTTGAATGTACTACTTAAGTTGTTTTTTAGGGTATATTGTACTCCGGTATGACATTTGGGTACTTTTTCCACCACTGTTCATAATAAGTTGACAGTCAGTAACTGTTCTAACCTAAGCAGTGGTCCCATTCTGTGGTCAGTAGCGGTCACCTACCCGTCTCTGGGAGGACTTGTGTACGTCCTCTAACTCCTCCTCTTTATCCTCCAGCTCTTTAAGATGAATCTGTTTCATTCTCTCCATCTCCATCTCAAAACGCAGGTGCACCTAGAGGAAGATAGGTGGAAGAAGAGAGGTGGAGAAAGGGAAGAGGTGGAGAAAGAGGAAGAGGTGGAGAAAGAGGAAGAGGTGAAGAAAGAGGAAGAGGTGGAGAAAGAGGAAGAGGTGGAGAAAGAGGAAGATAGGTGGAAGAAGAGAGGTGGAGAAAGAGGAAGAGGTGGAGAAAGAGGAAGAGGTGGAGAAAGAGGAAGATAGGTGGAAGAAGAGAGGTGGAGAAAGAGGAAGAGGTGGAGAAAGAGGAAGAGGTGGAGAAAGAGGAAGAGAGATGGAGAAAGGGAAGAGAGGTGGAGAAAGAGGAAGAGAGATGGAGAAGAGGAAGAGAGGGGGGAAGAGGAAGAGAGTTGGAGAAATATGAAGAGAGGTGGAGAAAGAGGAAGAGGTGGAGAAAGAGGAAGAGAGATGGAGAAGGGGAAGAGAGGGGGAAGAGAGGTGGAGAAAGAGGAAGAGAGGTGGAGAAAGAGGAAGAGAGGTGGAGAAAGAGGAAGAGTGGTGGAGAAAGAGGAAGAGGTGGAGAAGAGGAAGAGAGGGGGGAAGAGGAAGAGAAGAAAGAGGAAGAGAGGTAGAGGAAGAGAGGGTAGAAGAGGAAGAGGTGGAGAAAGAGGAAGAGAGGTAGAGTAAGAGTGGGGGGAAGAGGAAGAGAAATGGAGAAGAGGAAGAGAGGTGGAGAAAGAGGAAGAGGTGGAGAAAGAGGAAGAGAGGTGGAGAAGAGGAAGAGAGTTGGAGAAGAGGAAGAGAGGGGGGAAGAGGAAGAGAGTTGGAGAAATATGAAGAGAGGTGGAGAAAGAGGAAGAGGTGGAGAAAGAGGAAGAGAGATGGAGAAGGGGAAGAGAGGGGGAAGAGAGGTGGAGAAAGAGGAAGAGAGGTGGAGAAAGAGGAAGAGAGGTGGAGAAAGAGGAAGAGTGGTGGAGAAAGAGGAAGAGGGGGGAAGAGGAAGAGGGGGGGAAGAGGAAGAGAAGAAAGAGGAAGAGAGGTAGAGGAAGAGAGGGTGGAAGAGGAAGAGGTGGAGAAAGAGGAAGAGAGATAGAGTAAGAGAGGGGGGAAGAGGAAGAGAGGTGGAGAAAGAGGAAGAGAGGTGGAGAGGAGGAAGAGAGTTGGAGAAATAGGAAGAGAGATGGAGAAGAGGAAGAGAGATGGAGAAGAGGAGAAGATGGAGAAGAGGAGAGATGGAGAGGAAGGAAAGAGGGGGAAGAGGAAGAGAAATATGAAGAGAGGTAGAGAAAGAGGAAGAGAGGTGGAGAAAGAGGAAGAGAGGTGGAGAAAGAGGAAGAGAGGTGGAGAAAGAGGAAGAGAGGTGGAGAAAGAGTAAGAGAGATGGAGAAAGGGAAGAGAGGTGGAGAAAGAGGAAGAGAGGTGGAGAAAGAGGAAGAGAGATGGAGAAAGGGGAAGAGAGATGGAGAAAGGGAAGAGAGGTGGAGAAAGAGGAAGAGCGATGGAGAAGAGGAAGAGAGGGGGGAAGAGGAAGAGAGTTGGAGAAATATGAAGAGAGGTGGAGAAAGAGGAAGAGGTGGAGAAAGAGGAAGAGAGATGGAGAAGGGGAAGAGAGGGGGAAGAGAGGTGGAGAAAGAGGAAGAGAGGTGGAGAAAGAGGAAGAGAGGTGGAGAAAGAGGAAGAGTGGTGGAGAAAGAGGAAGAGGTGGAGAAGAGGAAGAGAGGGGGGAAGAGGAAGAGAAGAAAGGGGAAGAGAGGTAGAGGAAGAGAGGGTGGAAGAGGAAGAGGTGGAGAAAGAGGAAGAGAGGTAGAGTAAGAGAGGGGGGAAGAGGAAGAGAGGTGGAGAAAGAGGAAGAGAGGTGGAGAAAGAGGAAGAGAGGTGGAGAAAGAGGAAGAGGTGGAGAAAGAGGAAGAGGTGGAGAAGAGGAAGAGAGTTGGAGAAATAGGAAGAGAGGTGGAGAGGAGGAAGAGAGGGGGGAAGAGGAAGAGAAGTGGAGAAAGAGGAAGAGAGGTGGAGAAAGAGGAAGAGAGATGGAGAAGAGGAAGAGAGGGGGGAAGACGAAGAGAGGTGGAGAAAGAGGAAGAGAGGTGGAGAAAGAGGAAGAGGTGGAGAAAGAGGAAGAGAGTTGGAGAAATAGGAAGAGAGGTGGAGAAGAGGAAGAGAGATGGATAAGAGGAAGAGAGATGGAGAAGAGGAAGAGAGATGGAGAAGAGGAAGAGAGATGGAGAAAGAGGAAGAGAGATGGAGAAGAGGAAGAGAGGGGGGAAGAGGTGGAGAAAGAGGAAGAGAGGTGGAGAAAGAGGAAGAGGTGGAGAAAGAGGAAGAGGTGGAGAAGAGGAAGAGAGTTGGAGAAATAGGAAGAGAGGTGGAGAGGAGGAAGAGGTGGAGAAAGAGGAAGAGAGGTGGAGGAGAGGGAGAGAGTTGGAGAAATAGGAAGACAGGTGGAGAAGAGGAAGAGAGATGGAGAAGAGGAAGAGAGGTGGAGAAAGAGGAAGAGGTGGAGAAAGAGGAAGAGAGGTGGAGAAGAGGAAGAGAGTTGGAGAAATAGGAAGAGAGGTGGAGAAGAGGAAGAGAGATGGATAAGAGGAAGAGAGATGGAGAAGAGGAAGAGAGATGGAGAAAGAGGAAGAGAGATGGAGAAGAGGAAGAGAGGGGGGAAGAGGTAGAGAAAGAGGAAGAGAGGTGGAGAAAGAGGAAGAGAGGTGGAGAAAGAGGAAGAGAGGTGGAGAAGAGGAAGAGAGTTGGAGAAATAGGAAGAGAGGTGGAGAAATAGGAAGAGAGGTGGAGAAGAGGAAGAGAGGTGGAGAAGAGGAAGAGAGATGGAGAAGAGGAAGAGAGTTGGAGAAGAGGAAGAGAGATGGAGAATAGGAAGAGAGGGGGGAAGAGGAAGAGAAGTGGAGAAAGAGGAAGAGAGGTGGAGAAAGAGGAAGAGAGGTAGAGGAAGAGGGGGAGGAAGAGAGGTGGAGAAATATGAAGAGAGGTGGAGAAAGAGGAAGAGAACGGGAGAAAGAGGAAGAGGTGGAGAAGAGGAAGAGAATAGGAGAAATAGGAAGAGGTGGAGAAGAGGAAGAGAGATGGAGAAGAGGAAGAGAGGGGGGGAAGAGGAAGAGAAGTGGAGAAAGAGGAAGGGAGGTGGAGAAAGAGAAAGAGGAAGGGAGGTAGAGGAAGAGAGGGGGGAGGAGGAAGAGAAGTGGAGAAAGAGGAAGAGAGATGGAGGAAGAGGAATAGGTGGAGAAAGAGGAAGAGGGGTTAGAGTAAGAGGCAGAGAGATGTCTGTGTGTTGTGTGCATACATACCTGCTGCTGTGTAAAAACAGTATCACTCAATTATGTCAGTAGTAAGCATTACAGTTTCTTGTAATCCATGTGTGTGTGTGTGTGTGTGTGTGTGTGTGTGTGTGTGTGTGTGTGTGTGTGTGTGTGTGTGTGTGTGTGTGTGTGTGTGTGTGTGTGTGTGTGTGTGTGTGTGTGTGTGTGTGTGTGTGTGCATGGCATGCATACCTGCTGCGCCTGCTGAATCTTGGCGGTAAGCTTGGTAATCTCTTCTCCTCTCTCAGTGGTCTGGGTCTCCAGGAGGCGGAGCTGCTTCTTGAGGTCCGGCAGCGAATCAGAGGCCAGGTCAAAGGGCAAGCTGAGGTCACGGATCTGGGCACACAGCTCCTCCTTCTGCTGCTGCACACGAACCACTTCTGCCAGGCTCTCCTACAAACAAACACAAGCATGCACACACACACACACACACACACACACACACACACACACACACACACACACACACACACACACACACACACACGCACACGCACACGCACACGCACACGCACACGCACACCAAATCGCAGGAACAGACACACATGGGAACAGACAAAGGATGTATCTTTTCACCAAATGTTTGTTGTTTAAGGTTGTGAACCCACCTCTAAATGTGTATTTAGTGTACCTGTAGAGTGCGTTTCAGAGTGTATATCTCTGCCCCCAGTGCAGTACTCTCGTGAATGGCTTTATCCTTCAGTTCTCTCTCTTTGTCTGCCTCTTCTAGGGCCTGGGTCAACTCACTGTCAAACCTGTAAAAACACATGCATTGGAATGCATACAAACTCCATTATATGGAATCCCTACACACCCTTGTTTGAATTAAGTTTCTTACACATACACACGTGCACAAACACGTGCACACACACGTGCACACACACACACACACCAATACAAACCTACCTCCTCTGTTTGCGGTCCAGCTCGTGAGCTCGACCCTGTAGGCTGTCAGTGAGAACACGGGTGTCCTGGAGATCAGAGGTGACACGACGAACCTGACGCTTCAACTCTGTGGCGCTCTTCTTAGACTGCTCCAGCTGGGCCTGTAGGGAGCCCACCTACCACAAGGGGGGAGACAGAGACTCAGCAAGAGACGACAACCCTGGAGTGTGTGTGAGCTACGCTGAGAAGTGTGTGTGTGTGTGTGTGTGTGTGTGTGTGTGTGTGTGTGTGTGTGTGTGTGTGTGTGTGTGTGTGTGTGTGTGTGTGTGTGTGTGTGTGTGTGTGTGTGTGTGTGTGTGTGTGTGTGTGTGTGTGTGTGTGTGTGTGTGTGTGTGTGTGTGCTATATACCTTGGTGTCCAGCTCTAGGTGTGTCTGTCTCTCTGCCTCCAGTCTCTCCTCTGTGTTTTTGAGTCGTCTCCTGACATACTCTACCTCAGTCTGGCAGCACTCTAGCTGTAGTGCCATCTCACTCTCTGTAGGGGGAAGGGGGGACAGGGGGGGGCAGTGTGTGTGTAGAGAAAAGTCACGAAGAATTCCAATTACATCAGACCACACCCCATCCTCCCAGATTCCCCACACCTGTTCCCTCCTAAAACGCTAGTCCAAACCCCTTAACCGCCAAACCCTAAACTGCCATTACCCAACCTCCATCCAACTCCCCCCTCCCCTCCATGTGTTGCCGGTTCTGTGTGAATAAATGTCAAAACTGTAATTCTGGCATTTATTCTGCATTTTCCCTGATGTCTCATGGTGGCAGTATAATTCAGATCAACAGTTAGTAACATCCAATGTAGTCAAACCTTCCATTCAGTGAGACGGAGTTTCACCTATTGATCAATCCAAATGACAGGCAGTTACCTATAGTAGTTCCCCAGCTTGTCCCTGTCCCAGCCTGGGACTCTTTGCTCTGGACTTTCTGTTTCTCCTCCTCCAACTGTTTCTCCAGCCTCACCATGGTGGCCTTACACTGGCCCAGCCGAGCCTGAGAAAGGGAAGGAGAGAAAAGAGAGAAAAAGAAAGAGAGAAAAACACTGTATTGTATGGGGCCAGGCACACAACACCTTTAGTCCTTGTGTACCGGAGAGTTATTAGGGTGCTGTTTTAATACTCCCCGTAGTTCCTTGTGTACTGGAGAGTTATTAGGGTGCTGTTTTAATACTCCCCGTAGTTCCTTGTGTACTGGAGAGTTATTAGGGTGCTGTTTTAATACTCCCCGTAGTTCCTTGTGTACTGGAGAGTTATTAGATGCTGTTGTAATACTCCTGTAGTTCCTTGTGTACTGGAGAGTTATTAGATGCTGTTGTAATACTCCCTGTAGTTCCTTGTGTACTGGAGAGTTATTAGATGCTGTTGTAATACTCCCTGTAGTTCCTTGTGTACTGGAGAGTTATTAGATGCTGTTGTAATACTCCCTGTAGTTCCTTGTGTACTGGAGAGTTATTAGATGCTGTTGTAATACTCCCTGTAGTTCCTTGTGTACTGGAGAGTTATTAGGGTGCTGTTTTAATACCCCCTGTAGTTCCTTGTGTACTGGAGAGTTATTAGATGCTGTTGTAATACTCCCTGTAGTTCCTTGTGTACTGGAGAGTTATTAGGGTGCTGTTTTAATACTCCCTGTAGTTCCTTGTGTACTGGAGAGTTATTAGATGCTGTTGTAATACTCCCTGTAGTTCCTTGTGTACTGGAGAGTTATTAGGGTGCTGTTTTAATACTCCCTGTAGTTCCTTGTGTACTGGAGAGTTATTAGATGCTGTTGTAATACTCCCTGTAGTTCCTTGTGTACTGGAGAGTTATTAGGGTGCTGTTGTAATACTACCTGTAGTTCCTTGTGTACTGGAGAGTTATTAGATGCTGTTGTAATACTCCCTGTAGTTCCTTGTGTACTGGAGAGTTATTGGATGCTGTTTTAATACTCCCTGTAGTTCCTTGTGTACTGGAGAGTTATTAGGGTGCTGTTGTAATACTACCTGTAGTTCCTTGTTTTCCCTGGTGAGTCGTAGTCTCTCTCCTCTCTCCATGTCAAGCGCCTGGCTGACAGCTTCACCACGGAAACGCTCATCACTTAGTTCAGACGACACCGACGTCACCTAGACAAAACACACCCACACCTGTATTCATAACTAAAGCTTTACTTCACACTTTGTCCACCCAGCCTATCATTTTAGTGCTCCTCAAACTTTACACTTTACAGCCCCTCAAACTTGACACTTTACAGCCCCTCAAACTTTACACTTTACAGCCCCTCAAACTTTACGCTTTACAGCCCCTCAAACTTTATGCTTTACAGCCCCTCAAACTTTACGCTTTACTGCCCCTCAAACTTTACGCTTTACTGCCCCTCAAACTTTACAGCCCCTCAAACTTTACACTTTACAGCCCCTCAAACTTTACTGCCCCTCAAACTTTACACTTTACTGCCCCTCAAACTTTACACTTTATAGGCTTCCTAAACTAGACCCACCTTGGTCTCCAGGATGTCAGTGGTCTGTCTCAGCTCGTTCCTCTCTCTCTCTGACTTCTCCAGTCGTCGTCTCAGAGCCGTGATCTCATCCTGGGAGTATTTTGTTAAACAACATACAAAATCTCCAGTGATACAGCTTAGCTCTTATAACTATTTGGCTTTGAGTTGATTAAAAGGCCTTGGATCAAGTGGTTACTGTTTGGCTCTGAATCATGGGTAGTCTCTGAATCAACATACTTTTTTTGCTCTGTATCACTGAGTAGTCTCTGAATCGATTCCTACCTCCTTGGCTCTAAGTCTCTGGTCATCCATGTTAACATCCAGTAGGGGGCGTACTCTACACAGCAGTTTCCACCAGCTCCACTTGGCCACACCTCTCAGAGTACGGATGTTACTCTGGACACACCTCACTGCCATCTGCTGCACCTGTATGGGGACACACAGAGATACACACAAGTGTTATCGTCAGTACAGAGACAACGTGGAGTCGCAATTCAACGGCTCAGGCATGAAACATATGTGGCAGGGTCTACAGACAATCACGGACTACAAAAGGAAAATAAGCCACGTCAGACACCGACGTCTTGCTCCCGGACAAGCTAAACACCTTCTTCACCCACTTTGAGAATAACAAAGTGCCACCGACGCGGCCCGCTACCAAGGACTGTGGGCACTTGTTCTCCTTGGCTGACGTGAGTAAGACATTTAAATGTATTAACCCTCGTTAACCCAGCCGGTCCAGACGGCATCCCTAGCTGCGTCCTCAGAACATGCGCAGACCAGCTGGCTGGAGTGTTTACAGACATATTCAATCTCTTTCTATCCCAGTCTGCTGTCCCCACTTGCTTCAAGATGTCCATCATTGTTCCTGTACCCAAGAAAGCAAAGGTAACTGAACTAAATGACTATCGCCCCATAGCACTCACTTCCGTCATCATCAAATCAAATCAAACTTTATTTGTCACATGCGCAGAATACATGTGTAGACTTTACCGTGAAATGCTCACTTACAAGCCCTTAACCAACAGTGCTGTTAAAGAAGAGGAAGATATTTATCAAGTAGGCTAAAATAAAAAGTAATAATAAAAGTAACACAATAAGAATAACAATATTGAGGCTATATACACGGGGCACCGTTACCGAGTCAGTGTGTGGGGGTACAGGCTAGTTGAGGTAAGCTGTACATGTAGGTGGGGGCCAAGTGACTATGTATAGATAACAAACAAACAGCGAGTAGCAGTAGTGTATAAAGGGGGAGGTCAATGTAAATTGTCCAATGGCCAATTTATGAATTGTTCACTAGTCTTATGGCTTGGGGGTAGAATCTGACGAGTCCTAGACTTAACGCTCCAGTACCGCTTGCTGTGCAGTAGCAGAGAAAACAGTCTATAAATTGGGTGACTGGAGTCTCTGACAATTGTATTTTCTTCCCTCTGACACCTCCTATTATATAGGTCCTGGATGGCAGGAAGCTTGGTCCCAGTGATGTACCAGGCTGTTCACACTACCTGTAGCGCCTTACGGTCAGATGCCGAGCAGTTGACATACCAGGCGGTGATGCAACAGGTCAGGATGCTCTCGATGGTGCAGCTGTAGAACCTTTTGAGGATTTGGGGACCCATGCCAAATCTTTTCAGTCTCCTGAGGGGGAAAGACATTGTCGTGCCCTCTTCATAACTGGCTTGGTATGTTTGGACCATAATAGTTCGTTGGTGATGTGGACACCAAGGAATTTGAAACTCTCGACCCGCTCCACTACAGCCCTGTCGATGTTAATGGGGACCTGTTCAGCCCGCCTTTTCCTGTAGTCCAAAATCAGCTCCTTTGTCTTGTTCACATTGAGGGGGAGGTTGTTGTCCTGGCACCACACTGCCAGTTCTCTGAACTCCTCCCTATAGCCATCTCACTATTGTCGGTGATCAGACCTACCACTGTTGTGTCGTCAGCAAGCTTAATGATGGTGTTGGAGTCATGCCTGGCTATGCAGTCGTGGGTGAACAGGGAATACAGGAGGGGACTAAGTACACACCCCTGAGGGGCCTCAGTGTTAAGGATCAGTGTGACAGACGTGTAATTGCCAGCCCTTATCACCTGGGGTCGGCCTGTCAGGAAGTCCAGGATCCTGTTGCAGAGGGAGGTGTTTAGTCCCAGAGTCCTTAGCTTAGTGGTGAGCTTTATGGGCACTATGGTGTTGAACGCTGAGCTGTAGTCAATGAACAGCATTCTCACATAGGTGTTCCTTTTGTCCAGGTGAGAAAGGGCAGTGTGGAGTGCGATTGAGATTGCGTCATCTGTGGATCTGTTGGGGTGGTATGCAAATTGGAGTGGGTCTAGGGTGTCGGGGAGGATGCTGTTGATGTGAGCCATGACCAGCCTTTCAAAGCACTTCATGGCTACCGATGTGAGTGCCACAGGCGGTAATCATTTAGGCAGGTTACCTTCACTTCCTTGGGCACAGGGACTATGGTGGTCTGCTTGAAACATGTAGGTATTACAGACTTGGTCAGGAAGAGGTTTAAAGTGTCAGTGAAGACACTGGACATTTGGTCCGTGCATGCTTTGATTACACGTCCTGGTAACCAATAGATCCACAGACAATGCCAGGAAACAACACTCCCACTTTGCTGATCCTCAACACAGGGGCCCCACAAGGGAGCGTGCTCAGCACCCTCCTTTAATGTTGTTATGGTCTAATGGTCTAATGTTGTTATGATCTAATGGTCTAATGTTGTTATGGTCTAATGTTGTTATGGTCCAATGTTGTTATGGTCTAATGTTGTTATGGTCTAATGGTCTAATGTT
>NC_060183.1:64864951-64877451 GCF_021184085.1 Oncorhynchus gorbuscha | reverse complement strand
AAGAGAGAGAGGGGAAAGAAAGGGAGTGGGAGAAAGAGAGAGAGGGGAAAGAAAGGGAGTGGGAGAAAGAGAGAGAGGGGAAAGAAAGGGAGTGAGAGAAAGAGAGGGAGAGAGAAAAAGAGAGGGGGAGGGGGAGAGAGAGGTAGAGGTGTAAAGAGATGGATAAAGAGAGGGAGAGAGAGAAAGAGGGAGAGAGAGAAAGAGGGAGAGGGGGAAAGAGAAACAGGAGAGGGGGAAAGAGAGGCAGAGAGAAAGAGAGGGAGAGAGAGAAAGAGAGAGAGGGGGAAAGAAAGGGAGAAAGAGAGGGAGTGAGAGAAAGAGAGGGAGAAAGAGAGGGAGGGAGGGGGGAGAGAAATGTAGAGGGGTAAAAATAGGGAGAGAGAGAAAGAGGGAGAGGGGGAAAGAGAGAAAGAAAGAGAAAGAGAGGGAGAGAGAAAAAGAGAGGGAGAGAGAGAAAGAGCGAGAGACAGAAGGAAAGGCTGAAGCCAACATTTAATTCATTCCAAAAAATTGTATTGGATATAATTTCAATAAACACACATATACATATTTTAAACATCTTATAGATCTGAAATAGTTAAATGGATAAAAGCAATATGGTAACATGGTTAGTAATTAGGGCGAAGGGTGGATCTGAGATTCGGCAAAACTTACACAGAGGAATTCTGCAGCAGTGAGATGGCGTTGAGAGCAGAAGGGTTGTTCTGGACCAGGCTGAACCATCCCGTCAGGTCATATCTGATCGGGTCAGAACCCATCAGGTGGCTCACCTCACACTGCAGGGGCTGTTCACACTTACGCACTGAGGACAGACAAACCAGAGTTTAGAACTGAACTTCGATGCCACATTACAACAGAATCACATGTCCACTGCTGACACTATATCTTCTGTGTCACTGAAACTGACAAGACACTGACATACACACCCTCGCCCAAACTCTTACACACACTCACACAGCGACAAACGAACACAGACACCCCCACTTCTCTCTTTCTCTCTCTTCCTCCCGCCCACCCGCCCTCCCTAAGCGCTTTACTGGCATGTTTACATTGCCAAAGCAAGTGAAATAGATAATAATCAAAAGTGAAATAAACAATCAAAATGAACAGGAAACATTAGACTCACATTTTAAATGTCATTATCTCTCTCTCCACTCTCCATTCTGTCCACTCTCCCCACTCTCCACTCTCTCCCCACTCCACTGTCCCCACTCTCCACACTCTCTCCACTCTCCACACTCTCTCCACTCTCCACTCTCTCCACTCTCCACTTTCCCCACTCTCTCCACTCTCCACTTTCTCCCCTTTCTCCTCTCTCCACTCTCCCCACTCTATATTCTCTCCAAGCTCTCCCCACTCTCCACTCTCCCCACACTCCACTCACCATTCTATCCACACTCTCCCCTCTCTCCACTCTCTCCTCTCCAATCTCCACTCTGTCCAGTCTCCCCACTCTCCACTATATCCATTCTCTCCACTCTCCACTCTCCCCTGTCTCCTCTCCCCACTCTCCACTCTATCCAATCTCTCCACTCTCCCCACTCTCCCACACTCTCCCCTCTCTCCACTCTCCCCTCTCCAATCTCCACTCTGTCCAGTCTCCTCACTCTCCACTCTATCCATTCTCTCCACTCTCCCCTGTCTCCTCTCCCCACTCTCCACTCTATCCAATCTCTCCACTCTCCCCACTCTCTCCACTCTCCCCACTCTCCCCACTCTCTCCACCCTCCATTCTCTCCAGTCTCCCCACTCTCCCCTCTCCCCATTCTCTCCACTCTCCCCACTCTTCACTCTCTCCACTCTCTCCACTCTCCACTCTCTCCACTCCTCTCCACTCTCCACTCTCCACTCTCCACTCTCCACTCTCTCTCCAATCTCTCCACTCTCTTCAGTCTCCCCAGTCTCCACTCTCCCGTCTCCACTCTCCCGTCTCCACTCTCCCCTCTCCCCTCTCCCCACTCTCTCCACTCTCTCCACTCTCTCCACTCTCCTCTCTGCCCACTCTCTCCACTCTCCACTCTCCCCAGTCTCCACTCTCCACACTCTCTCACCACTCTTCACTCTCTACTCTCTCCACTCTCTCTCCACTCTCTCTCCACTCTCTCCCCTCTCCCCAGTCTCCACTCTCCCGTCTCCACTCTCCCCTCTCCCATCTCCCCTGTCTCCACTCTCCCCTGACTCCACTCTCCCCTCTCCCCACTCTATCTACTCTCCCCTCTCCCCACTCTCCCCAGTCTCCACTCTCCACACTCTCTCCACTCTCCCCACTCTCTCCAGTCTCCCCAGTCTCCACTGTCCCCTCTCTCTCCAGTCTCCCCAGTCTCCACTCTCCACACTCTCTCCACTCTCCACTCTCTCCTCTCTCCCCAATCTCCATTCTCTCCATTCTCCCCACTCTCCACTCTCCCCACACTCTCTCCACACTCCACACTCTCTCCACACTCTCCCCACTCTCCCCACCCTCCCGTCTCACCAGTAGAGCTGTAGTACTGGCAGACTCTCTCCAGGACAGTGTTTTCTGTGGATCCTGGAGTCACCATCTCCTCATCCAGAACCCACAGCAGTCCTCTGGGGTCTCCCTCTGCCCCTCGCACCTACCACACACAAACACAGACACACAAACACACACCATGTTGATCTGGCGAGGCTAGTCTGTGCCCGGAACACTGTGCCCGGAACACTGTGTGGCACACTGGACGATTAGTGGAAGTTCTCAGAAAGGGTGTCAGAGCTGTAGTCTCTTCTGTGTGTGTTAGGTGCAGGTAGCAGACGGTTGTGTGTGTTAGGTGCAGGTAGCAGACGGTTGTGTGTGTTAGGTGCAGGTAGCAGACGGTTGTGTGTGTTAGGTGCAGGTAGCAGACGGTTGCGTGTATTAGGTGCAGGTAGCAGACGGTTGTGTGTATTAGGTGCAGGTAGCAGACGGTTGTGTGTGTTAGGTGCAGGTAGCAGACGGTTGTGTGTGTTAGGTGCAGGTAGCAGACGGTTGCGTGTATTAGGTGCAGGTAGCAGACGGTTGTGTGTATTAGGTGCAGGTAGCAGACGGTTGCGTGTATTAGGTGCAGGTAGCAGACGGTTGTGTGTGTTAGGTGCAGGTAGCAGACGGTTGTGTGTATTAGGTGCAGGTAGCAGACGGTTGCGTGTATTAGGTGCAGGTAGCAGACGGTTGCGTGTATTAGGTGCAGGTAGCAGACGGTTGCGTGTATTTGGTGCAAGTAGCAGACGGTTGCGTGTGTTAGGTACAGGTAGCAGACGGTTGCGTGTATTAGGTGCAGGTAGCAGACGGTTGCGTGTATTAGGTGCAGGTAGCAGACGGTTGCATGTATTTGGTGCAAGTAGCAGACGGTTGCGTGTGTTAGGTGCAGGTAGCAGACGGTTGCGTGTATTAGGTGCAGGTAGCAGACAGTTGCGTGTGTTAGGTGCAGGTAGCAGACAGTTGCGTGTGTTAGGTGCAGGTAGCAGACAGTTGTGTGTATTAGGTGCAGGTAGCAGACGGTTGTGAGTGTGTTAGGTGCAGGTAGCAGACAGTTGCGTGTATTAGGTGCAAGTAGCAGACGGTTGTGTGTATTAGGTGCAGGTAGGAGACGGTTGCGTGTATTAGGTGCAGGTAGCAGACAGTTGTGTGTATTAGGTGCAGGTAGCAGACGGTTGTGTGTGTTAGGTGCAGGTAGCAGACGGTTGTGTGTGTTAGGTGCAGGTAGCAGACGGTTGTGTGTGTTAGGTGCAGGTAGCAGACGGTTGTGTGTATTAGGTGCAGGTAGCAGACAGTGGTGTGTATTAGGTGCAGGTAGCAGATGGTTGTGTGTGTTAGGTGCAGGTAGCAGACGGTTGTGTGTGTTAGGTGCAGGTAGCAGACGGTTGTGTGTATTAGGTGCAGGTAGCAGACGGTTGCGTGTATTAGGTGCAGGTAGCAGACGGTTGCGTGTATTAGGTGCAGGTAGCAGACGGTTGCGTGTATTTGGTGCAAGTAGCAGACGGTTGCGTGTGTTAGTTGCAGGTAGCAGACGGTTGCGTGTATTAGGTGCAGGTCGCAGACGGTTGCGTGTATTAGGTGCAGGTAGCAGACGGTTGCATGTATTTGGTGCAAGTAGCAGACGGTTGCGTGTGTTAGGTGCAGGTAGCAGACGGTTGCGTGTATTAGGTGCAGGTAGCAGACAGTTGCGTGTGTTAGGTGCAGGTAGCAGACAGTTGCGTGTGTTAGGTGCAGGTAGCAGACAGTTGTGTGTATTAGGTGCAGGTAGCAGACGGTTGTGAGTGTGTTAGGTGCAGGTAGCAGACAGTTGCGTGTGTGTTAGGTGCAGGTAGCAGACAGTTGTGTGTATTAGGTGCAGGTAGCAGACCGTTGTGTGTGTTAGGTGCAGGTAGCAGACCGTTGTGTGTATTAGGTGCAGGTAGCAGACGGTTGTGTGTGTTAGGTGCAGGTAGCAGACGGTTTTGTGTGTTAGGTGCAGGTAGCAGACGGTTTTGTGTGTTAGGTGCAGGTAGCAGACGGTTTTGTGTGTTAGGTGCAGGTAGCAGACGGTTGTGTGTGTGTTACCTGTAGAGCAGGCTGGTCTATGGAGGACACCACCTCAGCAGGACTGGTCTCTGGAGCTTCAAAGTCTACCTGAACTCCGTCCTGCAACAACAAAACAGTACACACTCTTAGCAGTCATACAGGTGAACCAGTATCACAGTACATGAGTGTGTGTGTGTGTGTTACTGTACCTGTGCGTATCTTTCCAGTGTGTGTGTGAAGGTGTGTGTGTAGTAGTACTCCAGCAGTCTCTCTTGTAGGTAGTTATGACAGAGTTCAGACCAGCCTGCAGCCCTCTCCTCTGCACTGTGTCTGGGGTTGCGGAGGCCTGGAGTGTCCACCACCATCACAGAGGCTAATGTCAGCTGCTGAGAGCTCAAAGCCCTGGGGGGAGACAGCAGCAAACACCCAGGGCTCACCTCACCACTACCACATATGCTCAGGTACATAGATACTACACTGCCTGAGGTGGGTCTACATCACAACTCCACAAACAGATGACTTTTGATACTCTGTACTCTACTAGTCTTGAACAGGCAAAAAATAAAAGGTGTGTGTGATGACAGAACATGTGTGTGTACCTGTTGATAAGTGACACTATAGCCGTGAAGAGTTCTTCGTACAGTCCAGAAGCCATGCCATCTACACACTGAGTAGCACTCATCCTGGGACCTAGACAGAGAGAGAGAGAGATAGCGGGGCTGAATAATTTTGCACGCCCAATTTTTTAGTTTTTGATTTGTTAAAAAAGTTTGAAATATCCAATAAATGTCGTTCCACTTCATGATAGTGTCCCACTTGTTGTTGATTCTTCACAAAAAAATACAGTTTTATATCATTATGTTTGAAGCCTGAAATGTGGCAAAAGGTCGCAAAGTTCAAGGGGGCCGAATACTTTCGCAAGGCACTGTATATATACAGTGGGGCAAAAAGTATTTAGTCAGCCACCAATTGTGCAAGTTCTCCCACTTAAAAAGATGAGAGAGGCCTGTAATTTTCATCATAGGTACACTTCAACTATGACAGACAAAATGAGATTTTTAATGAATTTAATGCAAATTATGGTGGGAAAAAAGTATTTGGTCAATAACAAAAGTTTATCTCAATACTTTGTATACCCTTTGTTGGCAATGACAGAGGTCAAACGTTTTCTGTAGGTCTTCACAAGGTTTTCACACACTGTTGCTGGCATTTTGGCCCATTCCTCCATGCAGATCTCCTCTAGAGCAGTGATGTTTTGGGGCTGTTGCTAGGCAACACAGACTTTCAACTCCCTCCAAAGATTTTCTATGGGGGTGAGATCTGGAGACTGGCTAGGCCACTCCAGGACCTTGAAATGCTTCTTACGAAGCCACTCCTTTGTTGCCCAGGCGGTGTGTTTGGATCACTGTCATGCTGAAAGACCCAGCCACGTTTCATCTTCAATGCCCTTGCTGATGGAAGGAGGTTTTCACTCAAAATCTCACGATACACGGCCCCATTCATTCTTTCCTTTACACGGATCAGTCGTCCTGGTCCCTTTGCAGAAAAACAGCCCCAAGGCATGATGTTTCCACCCCCATGCTTCACAGTAGGTATGATGAGTTGAGTTTTTACCAAAAAGTTATATTTTGGTTTCATCTGACTATATGACATTCTCCCAATCTTCTTCTGGATCATCCAAATGCTCTGTGTACCTATGATGAAAATTACAGGCCTCTCTCATCTTTTTAAGTGGGAGAACTTGCACAATTGGTGGCTGACTAAATACTTTTTTGCCACACTGTATATAAAATATGACATTTGTAATGTCTTTACTGTTTTGAAACTTCTGTGTGTGTAATGTTTACTGTTAATTTTGATTGTTTATTTCACTTTTGTATATTATCTACCTCACTTGCTTTGGCAATGTTAACACATGTTTCCCATGCCAATAAAGCCCCTTGAATTTTATTTTATTTGATTTAATTGAGAGAGAGAGAGAGAGAGAGAGAGAGAGAGAGAGAGAGAGAGAGAGAGAGAGAGAGAGAGAGAGAGAGAGAGGTGGTGCAGACACACAGGATGAGGCAGTGACCAGTCTGTTCTCATAGACTAGACGTATAGACGTAACATAGACACTCAAATAAGTATGATATGTTATGTTTGGTATGGTTACATAAGACAGATGATTACTTATTAAGGCAGAAATGAAAGTAGGGTAGTTGGTCGGGGTGGATGGGTTAGCGTATAACGTGAACATCTAGCAACCCAAAGGTTGAGAGTTCGAATCTCATTTAGTAGCCAGTAAGCAATTTTTAAACTACTTACTACTTATTAACTACTTAGCTTGTTAGCTAATCCTTCCCCTAACCTTAACCCTTTTAGCTAACCTTTCCCCTAACCCAAACCTTAATCCTTCATCCTAAATCCTAACCTTAGCCCTAACCCCTTGCCTAGCTAACGTTAGCCACCTAGCTAGAATTCATAACATATTATGTGTTTTACAAATTCGTATAATATATTATGTTTTGCAAATTCGTAACATATAATGCGAATTGTAATTCATAACAGATCATACGAAATGAATGATGGACATCCACAAATGAATACATACCATACTAAACGTAACATATCAAACTAAATGGATTTGCCTACAGAATAATATGAAATGCTCTGAGACCAGGTTGGAGTGACAGAGTGTGTGTGTGTGTGTGCGCCTGCGTGCGTGCGTGCGTGCGTGCGTGCCTGCCTGCTTGCGGGTACCTGTGTGTCTCTATCTTACCCTCCTCTGCATCAGTAGTAGCGTGTCTCTCTCTGCCGCCCCGGTGGCTCTCTGCAGCAGCTGTCTGAGGTGGTGTTTGAACACTGCTGTGTGGAGCTCCTCCCCCTCACACCCCAATACACTACTGGCCACCTGGGCACTGTCGAAACTCACAAACGCCCTACGCCCCACTGGGGTAAGGAAGGCAGGTGGGGAGAGGAGGACAGGGGAAGGAAGGGAGGGGAGAAAAACGGGAGGGAAAAAGAAAAGAGAGGGTGGAAAACAGAAAAAGAAAGTATTGGCATGACTGTCATGTTTTCATAGGTCCCACTAACAGCTAAACAATATAAAGTATCATCTACAGTGTCTTTGGAAAGTATTCACACCCCTTGACTTTATAAAAATGTTATCACGTTAAGTCTTATTCTAAAATGGATGAAATATAAATAACCCGGAAGCCACTCCTCAGTAAAAGGCACATGACAACCCACCTGGAGTTTGCCAAAAGGTACCTAAAGACTATCAGACCATGAAAAACAAGATTCTCTGGTCTGATGGAACCAAGACTGAACTCTTTGTCCTGAATGCCAAGCGTCACATCTGGAGGAAACCTGGCACCATCCCTATGGTGAAGCATGGTGGTGGCAGCATCATGCTGTGGGGATGTTTTTCAATGGCATAAAGGCTAGTCAGGATCACGGCAAAGATGAACGGAGCAAAGTACAGAAAGATCCTTGATGAAAACCTGCTCCAGAGTGCTCAGGATCTCAGACTGGGGTGAATGTTCACCTTCCAAAAAGACAATGACCCTAAGCACACAGTCAAGACAACGCAGGAGTGGCTTCGGGACAAGTCTCTGAATGTCCTTGAGTGGCCCAGCCAGAGCCCGGACTTGAACCCGTCTCTGGAGAGACCTGAAAACAGCTGTGCCAAGGTGTGCTATGCTTGCAGTGTCATACCCAAGAAGAATGGAGGCTGTAATCGCTGCCAAAAGTTCTTCAACAAAGTAGTGAGTAAAGGGTCTAAATACTTATGTAAATGTAATATTTCAGTTTTTTATTTTTTATAAATTTGCAATTTTAAAAAAAATCAGTTTTTGCTTTGTCATTATGGGGTATTCTACGTAAATTGATGAGGGAAAAAAAATCTTTGAATCTATTTTAGAATAAGGCTGTAACCATGCAAAATGTGGAAAAGGTCAAGGGGTCTGAATACTTTCTGAAGGCACTGTAGTAAATGGTATGGAGAGAGAGATGATGGTACAGTCTATGGTATAAACTCTATACCTTTACATGCCCCCGCTGCTCCCAGATGGTACAACCCTGCCAGGACATGCCATATTGCTCGTTGCTCATTGGCAGAGAAGCCCAGAGTTTCCATGGCAACCAGCAGCTTGGTGAAGGCCACTGATGCACGCTGCTTTTCTTCCACCTGATGGAGGGATGGAGGAGAACACAGATGGTAGGAAGCAGGGCCTATTAGTATGTAGAGTAAGCAATATGGCCAAAAAACACAAAGGTTAGCAACATGTCCTGGTTACCTTGATGGGAGGGACTATTCCAAAACTGTTGGCCTCTGGGAATTGGTGCATCTGCAGCTCCGTCCTATCAGGAGGAGACAGGAAGTCATGTAAGAGTTTTTTTATGTGATTGCGTGTGCGTGTGTGTGTGTACCTCATCTCTGTACTGAGTCCAGCCAGCATCTGGGAGAAGACCAGGAAGTTACTCTCTCCCTCCATCTTTTGACACACTCTCCACTTCTCTAACATCATAGTCTGGAGGAGAGGAGAGAGGAATAAATTATCAGGCATTGAGACAATGATATTGTACATAGCAGTATAAGCAATACACTTTGATAATGGGCAACAATTTGTGTGCGTGCATGTTTGTGTTTGTGTGTGCGTGTGCGTGCCTGTGTGTGTGTGTCTGAGTGTGTGTGCTTATATGTGTGTGTGTGTACCTGTAGGTGTCCGGCAGAGGCCAGTCCAGCATGGTTGAAGTCCAGAGAGAGAACCATGGCGAAGCGAGAAGAGGCATCACTGTGCTGAGAGCTCACACACCCAAACGACCTCAGGATTGTGAATACTGCCTGGATACGCTCCACTGGACACACACAGACACAAACAGATGGAGAGATAACATTATACACAATGTGCTATTACCTCCAACACTCCATATACATTGTACATAAATACCTTATATCACATGACATTCCGCATGCACGCAGGAACACACAGGTACTAACCACTGATGCTGTCTCCTGCAGTACCAGCCTGTTTCAGGAGTGTGTGTGTGAAGGCTTGGCAGGAGGTGGTCTTGCCTGTGCCGCTGCGTCCCACCGCACACACACTCTGATCCTTGCGGGTGCCCACCATGGAGACATAGACACGCCTGACTAGAGCGGCCAGGGCAGGGGGAGCGTCCCACACACTGTCCCCACGACGGGAGCGAGGGGTCTAGGGAGAGGAGACATCAATATTCAATTATCACCTGGTTCCACTGGAACTACAGGAAGTGTGTGTGTGTGTGTGTGTGTGTGTGTGTGTGTGTGTGTGTGTGTGTGTGTGTGTGTGTGTGTGTGTGTGTGTGTGTGTGTGTGTGTGTGTGTGTGTGTGTGTGTGTGTGTGTGTGTGTGTGTGTGTGTGTGCGCTAACCTTGCCGTGTTGATTCAGCGGAGGCCAGAAGTTGAGCAGGTTGGGTCCTGCTTGTGTGAGAGGCAGGCTGGCTTTAGCTCGACTGGTTAATGTGTGGAGTGCTCCACACTCATTCACACTCTGCAGTTCACTCAAGTCCTCACACAGGTCCAACTCAGAGGGATTCAACTGGAGAGAAAAAGAGAGGGAGAGAGATGTCAGAAAGGAGAGATATTGTTGAGAGAAAGACCATGTGAGAGAGGGATGGAGAGAGAAGAAGATATAGAGAGAGGGTAAAGGAAAGACTGAGGAAGTCAGAGGAGAGAGAGAGACTACCTTGTGGATGTCGTGCTCCATGACATCATGCAGTGTTCCATCTGTCTCCATTCTGACTCTCACTAAGCCTGCTGGGAGATCTGGGGTTCCTTCGTCTGGCTTCAGCTGAGTGGCTGGAATACAGAACCCACCAATCACAGAAAAGCTCTTTATAAACCTACCAATGGGAAGTCTCAGGACAAATCCATTAGTCACTAAAATATGACTTTAGACTTATGACATGGTTTATCATTAACAATGTCTCCATCCACAGATTTTTTGGCAAGTAAGGTCACACTGTATTTAAAAAAAACACGAAATCTGTGATGAAACAGTAAGTGTTTGAACAATTTCAGAAATGTCGACAGACAATTTGTTTGTTCGACTTTGTGGGATCTTTTAGTGTCTGTAAAATTAATTATGCAACAAATTGCATTTCAAAATGATTTCTTGCCCAATTGTTGATAGAATAACCATCATATGGAGGTAAATTTGAAGTCACACATGGAAAGAAACACTACAAAAGTATGCGGACACCCCTTCAAATGAGTGGATTTGGCTATTTCAGCCACACCCGTTGCTGACAGGTGTGTAAAATTGAGCACACCACCATGTAATCTCCATAGACAAACATTGGCAGTAGAATGGCCTTTTGTCATTGAATGCCACCGTAATAAGGTGCCACTATTCCAACAAGTCAGTTTGTCAAATTTCTGCCCTGCTTGAGTTGCGCCGGTCAACTGTAAGTGCTGTTATTGTGAAGTGGAAATGTCTAGGAGCAACAATGGCTCAGACGTGAAGTGGTAGGCCACACAAAAAATCATCTGTCCTCGGTTGCAACACTCACTACAGAGCTCCAAACTGCCTCTGGAAGCAACGTCAGCACAAGAACTGTTAGTTTGGAGCATCATCAAATGGGTTTCCATGTCCGAGCAGCCGCACACAAGCCTAAGATCACCATGCGCAATGCCAAGCGTCGGCTGAAGAAGTGTAAAGCTCTCCGCCATTGGATTCTGGAGCAGTGGAAACGCGTTCTCTGGAGGGATTAATCACGCTTCACCATCTGGCAGTCCGACGAACGAATCTGGGTTTGGTGGATGCCAGGAGAATGCTACCTGCCTGAATGCATAGTGCCAACTGTAAAGTTTGGTGGAGGAGGAATAATGTTCTGGGGTTGTTTTTCATGGTTCAGGCTAGGATGCTCAAGTACTTTACACTACTGCTGTAACTAAGTAAAAATACTTGAAAGTACTACTTGAGTAGTTTTTTGGGGTAAGGGTATTTTACTTTGCTATTTATATTTTTGGCAGCTTTTATTTCACTACATTCCTAAAGAAAATGTTGTACTTTTTTTCCCCTGACGCCCAAAAGTACTACATTTTGAATGCTTAGCAAAACAGGAAAATTGTAATCTAATTCACACACATTCCTGGTCATCCATTTACATTACATTTAAGTCATTTAGCAGACGCTCTTATCCAGAGCGACTTACAAATTGGTGCATTCACCTTATGACATCCAGTGGAACAGTCTGGCGGACTCACTAAACACATGATTCATTTGTAAATTATGTCTGTGTGTTGGAGTGTTCCCCTGGCTATCCGTAAATAAATTCAAAAAATCAAAAATGAAAAGCATTTACATTTATTTTTGATACTTAGGTATATTTCACTTTTAGTTGAGTCATTTTCTACTAAGGTATTTTACTTTTACTCAAGTATGACAATTGGGTACTTTTTCCACCACTGAGTTTCAGTGAAGGGAGATCTTAATGCTACAGCACAGATACAATGACATTCTAGACCATTCTGTGCTTTCAACTTTGTGGCAACAGTTTGGGGAAGGCCCTTTCCTGTTTCAGCATGACAATGCCCCTGTGCACAAAGCGAGGTCCATACAGAAATGCTTTGTCGAGGTCGGTGTGGAAGAACTTGACTGGCCTGCACAGAGCCCTGACCTCCATCCTATCGAACACCGTTGGGATGAATTGGAACGCCGACTGCGAGCCAGGGCTAATCACCCAACATCAGTGCCCGACCTTACTAATGCTCTTGTGGCAGAATGGAAGCAAGTCCCCGCAGCAATGTTCCAACATATAGTGGAATGCCTTCCCAGAAGAGTGGAGGTTTTTATAGAAGCAAAGGGGGGATCAACTCCACGATTTTAGAATACAATGTTCGACGTCAGGTGTCCACGTACTTTTGGCCATGTAGTGCATGTTGTGTTGTCCTCCCACTACAACTTCAAAAAGCATGCACAGTTTATTAGGCTATAGATGGAATAAGTTATATGATGAACTTCACAGGGTGGTGAAAGTGCAC